>NC_085138.1:310862030-311065855 GCF_035046485.1 Aedes albopictus | reverse complement strand
TTAGAAGCAAAAGCGAGGATGGGAAGGTAGCTTGTGGGCTCCGTGGCCGTGCGATTAACGGCGTCAGTCGATCAAGCATTTCGGAAGTCTTGGAGTGTGGGTTCGATTGCCGCTTCAGTTGAAGATTACAATTTGTCAAATGGAAAAGGTCCTTTGATGGATATTTCTTAACGCAGTAGTTATGTTCCACCTAAGGGTAGTACACAGGCTATCTCGATACCTAGCATAACTAGACTGATACCTCGATCAACCGTTGCCACATTCTGTGTTTGGTCAAGTATATATCATTGAACACTCGGATATACCAAGTGTCAGATACTTCTTAGTTTACTGAAGAATTTGGTCGAAAAAAACATCATTCTATCTCATCAGAATTCTAAGATATAGGTGTTTAAATATTTTTGACACTGGTGCCGCATAGTGAACGAATCTCGAATTAAAGTTGTTGTTGTCAAATAATTCTTTATCTGCTGAACAACTTTTTTGAAAACGGTACATTTCTTGCTCATAAGGAGTTCGAGATGTTCGTGTTTGATTTATTATTTTTTTTGCCCCTCGATACATCTTTGGAAAAAAAATGTATAATAGAGAGATTTGGGGTATCATCGGCAGGTTTGCTCTCTTCATGAGGGGTTTCTGTCGGCCAAATTGCCTGGAACTTGATCGTACAATTCAGCTTTGTTTGGAAATATTAGCGGCCAACTTTGCGTTCCTTCTGTTAAAAAAAACCATGTCAAAGAGAACAAGACCGTCGAATATACGTAAGCAATCCTATATGTTTCAGTCATTGTAAGAATCATTTTTTAAACCATTCAATAAATGTCTGTTGGTATCGTGAAGAACGTCATGTCCGGTTATCTGATAGAATGCAGAAGGAAATCTGAAGGAACTTGACGAGGAAATTATGGGACTTCTTGGAGAAAATTTTGGAAAAGCTTTTTTTACAGGAGAACGTTTGGTATTAAACACCCATGCAAGGTTCGTATTTTTTCTATGGCTCAGCCAAATTTGAACCAGAATTATTTATCATGGAAGGAGCATTCTTGCGGGAATTCATTTTATGAGTTCAGCAAAATTTCGTTTTTTTTTAAAACATAGTCCTTCTCATGTACTTTTTTAGAATTTTGTTCACGATTACCTCCAGGAACACCGTCAAAAGTTTCTCCAAGGATTGTTTCGAGATTTATCTTTTTTTTCGTAAATTTCATTGTAATAAAATTCTCACAGGATTTCCGAGGATGACTTGGGCCAGAATACTTCCAAAAGTATTTAATTGAAAATTTCTCCAGAGATTCTTTCATGAATTTCTCCAGAAATTTTCTTTCAGTCTTTCTCAAGGAATTTTTATACAGATTTATCTTGAATCTATTCCACGACTCTCTTCAGAAATTCCTCCAGGGTTTTCTCCAGAAATTTCCTCGAAGATTTTTACCGAAGCTCGTGTATGCATTTACCCATGTATTTATTTAAACATTGCTGAAGGAATTCATCCAGGAATTTTTCTTTGGGATATTATCAGGAATTTGTTTACAAATATCTTAACATATTTCTAAATTTTTTTTTCTTCCGGAGATTTCTCCAAAAGATGCAATTTCAGGAGAAAGTTTTTCACAAAGTTTCGGAAAATTCTTTCAGAGATTCAATTAGAAATTCCTCTAAGGTTTTTACAGGAACGCTTGCAGGAAATATTGATGCAACTTCTGCTGAGCTTCCTTCAGGTATAACTCCACTTATTCAGGCATTTGTTAGGAAATTCCTCTTGAAAATTCTAAAGAGATTCCTCCATGTATTTCTCCAGGGATTGCTCAGGATTTATTCAAACCTAAGTAATTCTTCTAAAAATTCCTCCTGAGACATGTCCAGGAGTTCTTCCAGAGTTTTTTTTTCAGAAAATCCTCCAGGAAGAATTTTTTCAAGAATTTCATCAGTACATTTGTCTGCCATTTCTACAGACATTTTAAGCGATATCTTCTAAAGCTCCTTTACGGATTTCTCCAGGAATCGCTCCAGATATTTATCAAGCACCTTTTCATTTTTTCTACCTGAAGTTTATAAGTGAATTAAGAAAATATTTTAAGGAATATCTCCAGGTATTTTTCGAGGAATATATCATCCCCTTAATGCTAGAACTAGGTAACTCAAAAATCAAGGTTTCGAGAAAAATGAAATTTCACTTTTTTTCATGCAGTTGTTCCAAAGGTATGGAACCTTAAAATAATACTTTTTTTTAGCTTTGAATGCTAATTTTGAACTATTTTGGTTTAAACTTTTGATAAAAACAATAAAGAGTTAAAAATAGTCGAGTTAACTATTTATAGCACTCACAATTCAACATGAATAATAGAGACGATGTTCTGAGATACCTAGTTTTTACCACTATTCATGTCATTTTTTTAGTTTTCTTGTTGCAGTATGCAAATCAAAAAGGTTTCACATATTGAAATTAACGTGCAATCACTGACTTTGTAAGGATACTTGCTAGATCTCCACAAGATACCTTAAAATGTTAATGGAATAGTCTTCTACGAACAATCACCGTTTTAGCCAAATCAATAAAAGTAAAATATTTAAAATATTCAAGCTAACAATTAAAAATGTATCACGGATTTTCAATTTACTAACAAAAGAATGTCAAGTTACATTTCCACCGCCAAGCCTGTTAATCAAATTAATCTGTGTGTATGAATATTTTCGTCGTTTTTAATCGTAATTCATTGGTCTTCGGCTATATAATAGAGCTCAAAAATCTCCATATAATAGCATATTCAACTCAAAAACGTCAAATTTCGAAATACCTAGCTCAAGCATTAAGGGGACGATATACAGGAATCCCTCCAGAGATAACTTTCATGAAATTTATCCAGGATTTTTTTGTCCAGAAATCATTCAAGAGAATCATCAAGAATTTCGTCTGCGAATCTTTGTCAGGAAATCCTCCAAGAATTTTATAAGAAATATTTTCAGGAATACTTTTCATAATCCATCCTGTATTTTATGGTGGGATTTCTATAAGCACATTTGATAAAATCTCAGGAGGAATAATATCTGAAACAATTTCAAGAACAACAATTTGCAGTCAGAGGAGCAATTAAAAAATAATTGTAGGAATTTCAGCAGGAATCCAGGAAGATATATCTCTTGGAATTCTTGGAGATATTTCCGAATGAATCTCTGAAGAATTTGTAAAGAAATGTTTAGCGGATTTCTGAAAAACTTCGTTGAAAAAAACTTTTAAACAAATCCCTTGCTGAAGTTCCTGAAATTTAATTTTTAGAAAAATTCCAGCAGAACTTCTTGAAAGCATTCCTGAAGAATTTTCTCCAGTTGAATTCTCCATTGAAGAAATTCTCCAGAAGAATCCCTTTAAAAATCGCAGCAAATACTTTTGAACTAGAGACGTATCTGAAGAAATTCCAGGAAAATTCTTGAAGTAATCTTTGGAGTAATATCTTTGGAACTCCATGGGATCCTTTGGTGGAAATCCTTGAAAAGTTTATTTATGCATTTTGGGAAAAACTCGTAGAAAAATTTTCTAATGAAATTCTTGGAGAACTTATTGCAAGTATACCTGGAACAAGCTGCGGATGTATTTCTAAAGGAATTCTTTATGAATAATTTATGAAAGAATTTTCAAAGGATTTTCTTTACGAATCCCTATGAGGATCACTAAAGGAGTTTTTGAAGGAGCCCATGAAATTCTACCTAAAGGAATTTTTGGAGAAGTTTTTGAAAGGAATCTTGGTAGATTGAAAACCGAATCCAAGGAGAGAATCCATAGCAGATTTCTTGAATCAATCCTTGGACAAACTACTGGAGGAATTTGATGAAGAATTCCCAAAAAAAACCCTAGAAAATTCATTTCCAATTACTCTGAAGGCTTAGTGTAAAATTAGCTTAAGATAAAATAAATCTCTGAAGAAATCTGTTGAAAATTTTATATAGAAATCCTTGGAAAAGTTTCTGAAGGAATACCGAACTTTAGATTTTCTGAAGAAATTGCTAAGAGCACTTCAGATAGAATTTGTGGATAATTTCCTTAAGGAGAAACTTCAGAGAATACAAACATGGCTGCCACAATGGCCGTCTTGGTCCCCTACTCACGTTTTCAAGAGCACCAATCTTGAAAATTCGTATACAAATGCTCTCGATTTGTAAAAGCTGCCTTTTTTTGCAAGTGAGCAAAGCCAGGATAATCAAGTGCGGCTTGGTTCGATGCTGCGTTCGTCAGATTTATGCCTATAAAGTTTGTATGAAAAATTGCAATGGGATTTCTTGATGTTTCACATTAAATAAATCTAGTTTAAATTTCGGAAAGAATCCACGGAAGGATTTCTGAGGAAATCCATGAAAGCTTTTCTAGTGATATTATTGGAGAAATTTCCGGAGGAGCCTCTAAAGAGAATTCTTGAAAAAACTGTAAAGGCATTCCTAAAGCAGTCCGGGAAAGATGTTCTAAAAAATGCCCAAGAAAAATCTGTACTTGCTGAAGTACCAATTTTACAAAGAACCTCAAGGGAAATTCCGGTAGAAATCCAAGGGAGGTTTAATAAAAGAGTTCCAAAAATAATTTGTGGGGCAATCTAAATAATACATTGCAGAATATTTTAAAGTAAGTTTTGAATTTTTACAGGAATACCTGGAAGAATACCTGAAGATATTCCTGAAAGAATTTAATGAAAAATCCCCGTTCTGATGATATTTATTGATGCTTTTTGAAATTAATCTTTCGATAATTTTTTGGAGCTATGGGGCTGTCCATAAACCACGTGGTCATGAGGGGGGGGGGGGGGGGGTTCGGCCTATGAGCATTTTGTATGGACGAATAAAAAATTTTGTATGGACAAATGACCACGCGGGGGGGTTGAGAAGTCCCAAAAAAATGACCACGTGGTTTATGGACAGCCCCTATCTCTCGAAAAAACTTAAGGATTTGTGTCAAAAAACATAGAGAAAGTTCTGAAACCATCCATGTACGATTTTCTAGATTAATTTTTGAGAATTTCGTAGTATTAGCTTGTCAAATATCTGATGTCAAAATCCCTATGAGAAACTAAAAAAATCCCTGCTTAGACTGTAGTGGATCTGGTGTTATGGTTAAAGCACATGTCTATCACGCAGAGGACCTTGAATCGAGTCCCAATCCCAACAAACTCACTAATTGTGAGTTATTCCTTCGCAAGGGATCATGGGTCCCGAGATGAACTAGACTAGGGCTGAAAATCTCCTTAATACAAGTTACAAAAAAAACAAATCCTTGCATTTCAAAATGAATTATTGCTGGATTTTTTGAAGGGCCCGTAAGGAAATTCTTTAAAGAATTCCTGGGACTTATATATGAAAGAGCATCTGAAATATATCTTATGTTGAAAGAGATTTCTGAAGGAATTTTACGAAGAATATATCTTTTTTGCACGTGTGAAGGCACAAAAAAATAAACAAAGATAACTTGTTCTACATAATAAGAAGGCGCAACTTTTGTAGACGGTTTTCTTATAATGGAGGCACATTCAAATATAATATTAACAAGAATTTGGCAGATGCATATACTTATTCAATATGTTTATGTCACCCCCCCCTCCCCTCACCTTTCAAAAATCCCTAAATACAGTCAGTTTTTTTCACGCGGAGATACGTACCGCGTAAAAAAAAACTCAGTTCAAAATGCAAAAAAACCGTGTAAAAAAAGTCTCACCATTTCTCGACGAATCATGCAAAAATAAGATGATGATTTTTTTTTTTGTATGGAGTTTTTATTTACGCGGCCTCGTAAATGAAAACCCCATAAAAAGACCTGACTGTATCGAAGAAGCGAAAAAAAAACATGGCAGCCCATGACTCCATTTTTAATAGAAAATTGTTTTCAAGCAACAATTTTTCAATAGTTTTTTTTTTCATTTTTTTTTTTTTGTTCTTTATTTATTTTTGTCACCCCCCTCCGTACCCAATGAGAGGTCCCGCACATTGAGAAAAATAATATATGCATATGGCCTTCCCAAGCAGCACTTGCAACATCATCCAAAATGTGGTTTTCTATGCTTTGATCTAAAAGAATTGCAATAAAAGCGCACGCAACTTCCATCTTGTCAGTTGAGTTGCATTTAAACTCCGAATATCGTTAAGTTGCAGCTTTGTTTCATAGGAATTACAAATAACATCGTATTTAACATCGATTTATGGAGGCGGAGCTTACGTATTCCTCACAAGTGGCAAGACAGTCAGCTTGCATTAAATGTGTTATGTAACACACATGAAACATCTTACTCTGGTTTGTTTGTTCAGATTAGGTTCCAAATGTGTTGCGGAAAACTTGCGCGTCTTTTCATTTTGACAGCTTTCTAACTTGTGGCAAAGACGGTACAATGAAGTAACGCGTAACTTCAGTAGCTTTTATGGTGCATTGAGCAGCAAATCTATCACAGAGCTTCTGGTGTTGTGTGTAAGGTGAGTGGTTAATACTCCTGGTGTCCATGGTTCGAGTCTGAATATATTTTTTTCATTTTTTTCATCATTACCCCTAGCTCAAGTTGCACAACGATTAAAAATTTGCGCTTTTTGCGTTTCAAAGAAGAAGCAATTGTGTTCTATTGTCCTTAATTTGAACAGTGAATAAATTGCACTGATGTTGCTGTCGTGTTGCTTGGGTTATTACTACATGTGTGTGAAACTGTGTGTGAAAAGAAAAACATACAGGTGATAGAAGGATAAGTGATTAATTATTATAGGAAGGCAGAATAAAAATCCCCAAAATGTAGAAAGTGTTTTGTTTCACAATTTGGGAAGGCACAATATTTTGAAATAGGCACAAGTCACTTTTTCTTATATTATTGTGGGAGCCAAGAAGAGAATCTTTCGCCCTTCGCAAACAAAAAGTTAGAAAGGAAATCGCGCGCACATAGCATAGGTTAACAACCAACCCAACCAACCCCCCCCCCCCCCCCCCCTGTTCACGGGCTTGATCCGATAATATTGCCTTTTACTATAGTCTTTCTAACTTCATGTAGAATAGCCTAATCTTTTCCAAATTTGAATCATTGATAGACAACTAGTTATTAAACTTACAGTGAATATTTGAGAGTTTTTGATGCATTTTTCGAAAACTTACAGTAAGTTGAACAAATTTTGAGAAATGAAAATTTTGCCTGTCCCGATCACTTTGTATATCTCCTGTAGAATTTCAATACCTAATTTGCTTTTTTTGATTATCATTTTCAGTAAGGTACCAAACACTTCAAAGTTGTACTTTTCGCATATCATCAACTAAAAGATTGAACAACTTCATATAACTTCAACAAATCCCATTGTTAGCTCAGAACGGTTGTTTCTATAAATCGTCTTCTGTGCTGCCCATGTCGCCGATTTTATACATGTATCTTCCGTCCATAAGAAATAATCGAGCCGCGTTAAAGTTTGTTTGTTTACATACAAAGTTTCCCCATTTTCTTCATCGACCCGTCCCGTCCTACCAATCGCCCTAATTTCCCTACAGTTCTGGCTGAAACTAAATCAGGCACGTCGTCGTGAGCAGGTATCTCGCTCCACCTTCGCACTCCGTCTTCGAAATCGCTAGTCCCCCATTCGAACCGACTGCGAAGGGAAAAGCTCACATAATAATGCTAATAAATCTTCTTAAAAGTAAATTAATGTTGAATTATATGCTCTTTATTTTATTTATTTTCGATCTTAATGCGACCGCTCGTGACGCGGTCTTCTTCGTTCGCAAAGGGCGCATGTCTTCAGAGGAGACATCCAGGGCATAGTTTGGCGAGTCCCTTCGGATCTGGTGCTCAGGTTCAGCCGGCGAATGTTTGTTTCAACTGCCAATAGGCCTACCCCGCAAATTAGCGCGACAACTGGCTGGTTGACAACTGCCAGGTCGGCACTCGATATAATTTATCGTTCGGATCGGTGTAAATTATATCATTAGCTTCAATATGGCGTCCGTCGGTGGCAAAATCGAAGTCCGACGATTCTGAAGTGGCGGCGCTAGGGTGCGTGTGCGATACGCGCCGCGCCGCCTCAGGATGATCGTAAATCATTGACTTTGCATTCGATCGATGGTAGATGGTAGCCAAAATGCGTTGAGCAGATTAAGTCGCTCACATCACGGTACGGTGGTGCATATCGATAGTGGGTCGCCGGGGTTGAGCAACTGTGCTGAAAGCAATGATCTTGAGATTCGGGCTTGTCAAAGAAATCGAAGAGTCGCTACACCCACTTACAACTGAAGCGAACAAGTTTTGCAAACTGTGCCATGTTATTCGAGAGGTCTTCGGGTGACAATAACCTGCCCCGATGAGTCAATTGAAAATTGTCTGATATATTATTTAAAATACTCTTGTCATAACAGAATTTTTTTCAAATTTTCAAAAACATTCTCTCGAAAAGTTACTCAAATATTGATATGAGAAACAAAGGCTCCTGACTTCGGTTCTCAGCAATTAAATTATACGAGCAACACTCAAATGAGTAGGTAGCGCTATAAAATCAAACGAAACGACTGCGACGACGCCAAATTCATTAATTCCGCTCATCCCACGCATATTGCCCGACAGTCAGTGGATGAATCATAGCTACGTCCACCATGATTACCATGACTGGTTTCATTCATATCACCTCAAGTTTTCAAAATTTTGGCAAAATCCGACGAGGAAAAAACTTTCGCCTCATCCTCATAAAACCTTGAGACAAAAGACAGATAAACCGACATCCTGATGGCGTTAGCCTCGCCAGAACATGCTTCAGCTCAATCGCCCCTGACAGTTACACTAATCATCGTCATAAAGTCCACAATATTATACGGTAGTAAACATTTCAATGCACCTCTAAAATAAAGCCCAAACTCGGCCGGTACCATTGCCCGGGAATGGACCACCACGACCAACACTGTCGCGCGTAAGGATCCATAAAATTACGGAACGAAACAGTTTGAGACGTGCGGATAAAACCAATTTCACGGTCGCCCAAAAGTACTTCGTGCCCATTAAGTACGTTACTTGAAGACTTCTCGGTTGGACCCCGTTGGCATGATGGCGGCATGCGTAGCAGATTCGCCAAGACAGCGATGATTCCGCGGAACACCTTCGGGTAACAGCGCACCGTTTGACTTTATGCGCTTTTGAACAAGCTCATCCTCATCTACTGGTGGCAGTTTTTATGTCGCTCATCGCTCAACACTCAGATTGACCACCATAAGGCTTCATCTCCACCAGCACCAGCATCCACGAGGACCCCCGCATCCGCGACACAAAAATAAACACACATTGGACCACATTGGTCGGCATCTTGCTCTTCCTACACTCACTCGCTCGCAGATGAGGAAGGAAGATGGTCCGAAAATAGTGCGAGGGTGGTTTATAATTCTGCTTGCTTTTAGAGCGACAAGACAACTCGCAAAGTCAACTCGCATGCGAACCCCATGCAAAGGTGTGGGAGGGCTTTACTGGAAACTGGCGACTGGAAGAGAGCTTTTTATTACATCACCCGCGTGTGAATTTGCATAAATTTGAATCGGTCAGCGACGTCGCGTCGTCGGTGAAGTTAGGTTTGCTGCCTGTTTGAAACAGAAAGAGGTGTATTTGCGAACGATTTCAATTCGAAAACTTATAAAGTATCACAAGGAATTCCACAAGTTCTTCGTGGTGACGTGACGTTTCTGAACCCTATACTCGAAATAATCATGACCAATAACACTAGTTTACAGCATTTTGAACTCGGTAAGCTGATGATCATTTTTGGTGTAGAATCATGCCCTGAGTTCGAAAACGGGAAGGAAAAAAATTACAGTAGAGCGATGAAATCGATTTTTGTCTTATTTTAAGGAAAGTCTCTCACTTCATTCATCTCATTCTCCGTAATCAATGCTCCGATTGAGCTGAATTTTTTACTGTAACTCGGCTACATATGATATGTCAAGTAAACGTTGAGAAAGAATTTTTAAATTGTTTTTTTCTAATTGACAAAAATATATTTCTTCATATATTTTTGGAAATTTTGCTAAAATTTACGGAGATCGCCCCTTAAACTCGCCAATATCTTGAATTTCATCAATCTGACGCAAAACTTGCTTTCAGAAGATCGAAAGGTATTATATTCAGCTTTTAATTTATGGAGAAAGATTTAAAATTAGTTGAACAAAACGCAAGATATTTGAATTTTTTTTAATTCCAAATTTTAAAAAATTGTAAAACTCGATATTGAGCTAAAACTCAAAAACTGCTCTACTTAAAATTTTTTGAAGCGCGGTTTCGAAGTCAGCACTAAATTGTACTTCAAAAATTTTGGTCGGTTACAGAAGTTCACGACTTTCGTTTAATTTTGTAAACTAGTGTAACCTGGTGTTTCCAAAACCCACAAAAACGTCACAGAAACCAAAAACGAAAGATCACAAACTGATTTAACGACAACGACTTTTAGTGCGAAACAAACTCACAAGAATTTGAACTTGGAATGTATTAACCCTCCTAGCCCAGCAGGGTAAACTGGTACAACTAGCCAATGAAGCATGCCGTATGAAGCTTGAGATCCTAGGACTGAGCGAAGTCCGTTGGCCGAACTTTGGAGAACACAGATTGGCGTCGGGTCAAATTCTGCTGCACCCTGGCCTACGAGGTGAAAACCCCTACGAGGTGCGAATATCCCAGAAGGTGGAAGCGTAGAAGATCAATGGAGCGCCATCAAGAACGCCTTCATCGCCACCGGGTGAGCTACGCACCCGAAGAAAGCAGTGGATCACAGATTCAGGCTTGGGATTGATCACAGTTAGTGATCATGTTCAAATAACGAATACCAGTTTGGCGTCTTCAGTATCGTGCAATCGCAATAGGCTCATGAAATAATCAAGTACATTGCTCAAGAGCTTGTTGTGTAGCGAGCATGCATTGGACGACGACATTCAGTTACCATAGAGAAAACGACTGCAAGTTTTTTAGAAAAATGACCTTCACTGACAGTGAAAAGACGGTCGGGCGGGATTGCCACAGTACTAGCCACAGTATGCTTACCATCCAGTATAGATGAATTTCGTTCGTATGGTTTTATTTGAGTGGACTACGTTTCCTTGGGTACTCGCTAAGCGGAATCTAGCCTGGGCTCTAGCAAAACAAAGTTGACGCCAAAGGTCCTTTTTTGATACGAGACACCTTCTGCATCGGCATTTCCTCAGAATAGGTATTTACATACAGTAACTAATAAGCTAGGCAGAAGCAGTCAAACACCAGTTCTCACCGGAAGTGCAGTTTTTTATTGTGGATTTAGCACCAAATTGGTGTTGGAAGAAACTTCATTGACTTCCGCTGCCTTTTCTATGCGTTAAACATAACTTCGGAAGTAGTGTGCTGTATAGTAAATCTGATGCTCTATACAGCGCACTACTTCCGACGTTATGTTTAACGCTTAGGAAAGGCAGCGGAAGTCAATGAAGTTACTTCCGACACCAATTTGGTGCTAAATCCACAATATATGGGCGCCCAGTAGATGGTAAAATATCATCTTCCACTTAAAATATTGCTAAAAAAATATTACCGGGGCCTTGCCCGGTAATAAACATAGCCCTTTATGAGACAAGCAGGAGTATGGTTGAAATTGAAAGACGCCCGTTTGTAATAAAGTCAATCACAACAATGGGCCTTTTCATTTGACGTCTTAAATCAGCTGATTGTTCGGGCGTTTGACAGTTCTTCTATGAAGATGACACGTTCTTGTTAGCAGCTGTTGTTCAAGCTTTGTAAACAAATGCATGCACGGATCTGTCACATGAAAAGGCCTATTGTCAGCAGTGGAAGAAATCGGTGAAATGTTGTTTATTGTGGATTTAGCACCAAATTGGTGTCGGAAGTAACTTCATTGACTTCCGCTGCCTTTCCTAAGCGTTAAACATAACGTCGGAAGTAGTGCGCTGTATAGAGCATCAGATTTACTATACAGCGCACTACTTCCGAAGTTATGTTTAACGCATAGGAAAGGCAGCGGAAGTCAATGAAGTTACTTCTGACACCAATTTGGTGCTAAATCCACAATAATTGGTAATACGATTGAAGACGGTTCAAAAGTCGAGCGATATTTATTGAATTTGAATGTGGTAAAAGTCCTCTTTTATTTACATAGCAAAAACGAATCATTTGGAAAACGCGGCTTCAATGCAGGTGGTGAGTATGCGAGGCTACTCAACCATCGTTGAAACTCCAGAGAGCGCATGTTATCAGAGGAACGCATCGCTCTTTCCTCTTATACTATCCAAGGAATGCGTTTAGAACATCAACGATAACCTGTTATGAGATTCCGAGTCAGCGATACCAGCTACATCTGTGTACAGAAAGACTCTTCGTAAGTTGGATTATTCCAAGGTTATCCTCTCCTGCTGATGAAATGCATAACTCAGAAAAGAAACATTTTTTCAAGCCCTGGAGCCATCCAAATTCGTCCTTCATCTGAAAGAGCAAGATAACTTGTATAAATGTGCAGACTGGCTAGCTAATAATATTCAGGAACAAACCTTTGAATATGTCCATTTCAATTCAATAAATCAAAAAGGTACTGCCACTGCAGTCTCCTTCAACGATGGTCAAACAGCCGATGGTCAGATTGATTGAAGGTCAAATAATAAAGCAAATCATGACGGTTGCCCATGGTTTCTAAATCACGAAAATGTGCTTTGCCTATGTGATCTTTGTTTGCTTACTTCGCGTTCAATAGCGACGCATGATTCGTGTCAAACCGTAGCATGCTTGTGAAATTCATGACCAATACCAAGCCTGCACAGATTATACCTGGAGAAAGATAAAGGAGTGAAGGAACGTCAAAGCCGCGATAGAACGAGCGAAAACACAAGGAGCCAAAGCCGTAGCCCGTCAGCGCTATTTGGCTCTCGAGAAGGAAGTGAAACGCTCATGTAGACGGGACAAAAGAGCGTGGGCGGACTCCCAAGCCGACGAAGGCGAGAAAACCGCAAACACCGGCGACATCCGTCTCCTCTACGATGTCTCACGTCGCCTTAGTGGGACCAAGATGAATGCTATGATGCCCGTGAAAGACACGTCTGAACAGTTGAAACGTTGGTTCGAGCACTTTGGAAACATTTTTCAAGTTTCAGCCACGCCATCAACACCTCAGCATGATCTGCCGAGGGTTCGACGCATTACCCGTGTCAACACCGAAGCTCCATCAGTGCAGGAGATAGAAACAGCCATCCGTAGCATGAAATCGAACAGAGCCCCAGGGGTCAATCGCATATCAGCTGAGATGCTCAAAGCTGACCCCGTTGTATCCCCACAACTACTGCATCAATCATTCTGCAACAGGATTCAATGCTCGCCACCTGGTCCACCCATCGTGCTCTCTGCGCTGTGCCAATCGGATCAGTTGCAAACACCAGCTTTGCAGAGTTGTTGTTCGGCATTCTTGCAACATGCCCTGCCCACCGTATCCTTCCGGCATTGGCCACCTTCTGGATGCTGGGTTCGCCGTAAAGTGCAGCGAGCTCGTGGCGCGTAGAGGACCACCGGTCTTATTAGCGTTTTGTACATGGTGCATTTGGTGCGTGGGTGAATCTTTTTCGATCGCAGTTTCTTCTGGAGCCCGTAGTAGGCCTGACGGCCTGACTTCCGCTGATGATGCGCCTCCTTCCCAGGGAAGCCGTTTTCGTCCATGATTCTCCATAGCTCTGCGCGGTCGATAGGGGCTGTCCATAAACCACGTGGTCATTTTTTTTGGGACTTTTCAACCACCCCCCCCCCCCCCGCGTGGTCATTAGTCCATACAAAATTTTTTTTTGGTCCATACAAAATGGTCATGGGCCGAACCCCCCCCCCCCCCTAATGACCACGTGGTTTATGGACAGCCCCATACTGTCGTATGCCGCTTTGAAGTTGATGAACAGATGATGCCTTGGGACCTGGTATTCACGGCATTTCTGGAGGATTTGCCTTACGGTAAAGATCTGGTCCGTTGTCTAGTCCGTTGTGCCGGCTTAATAACTTCCCACGAATTCATTCATTTTAGGTGACAGACGACGGAAGATGCTCTGGGATAGCACTTTGTGGGCAGCATTCAAAATAGTGATCGCCATGAAGTTCTCACATTCCGAATGGTCGCCTTTCTTGTGAATGGGGCAGATTTCCCCTTCTTTCCACTCCTCCGGTAGCTGTTTGGTTTCCCAGATCCTGACTATTAGCCGATGCAGACAGGTGGCCAACTTTTCTGGGCCCATCTTGATGAGTTCAGCTACTATACCAACCTTACCAGCTGCTTTGTTGGTTTTGAGCTGGTGAATGGCATCCTTAACTTCCCTCAGCGTGGGAGTTGGTTCATTTCCATCCTCCGTTGCACTGGCGTCGTTGTTTCCTCCGTTGCCGTGGGCTCCCGTGCCTACGTTCACTACGCCGTTCAGGTGCTGATCGAAGTGCTGCTTCTACCTTTCGATCACCTCACGTCCGTCCGTCAAGAGGCCTCCGTGTTTATCCCTGCATATTTCGGCTCACGGCACGAAGCCGTTGCGGGATGCGTTGAGCTTCTGATAGAACTTACGTGTTTCTTGGGATTGGCACAGCAATTCCATTTCTCCGCTTCCTCCAGGCGGCGCTTTTTCTCCCGAAAGAAGCGGGTCTGCTGTTTCCGCTTTTGTTTGTAACGTTCCACGTTCTGTCGAGTCCCTTGCTGCAGCATTACTGCCCTCGCTGCGTTCTTCTCCTCCATAACCGTTCTGCACTCTTCGTCGAGCCATTCGTTCCGTCGATTCCTTTCACGTACCCGATGGTGCTCTTGGCTGCGTCGTTGATGGCTGCTTTCACTGTACTCCAGCAGTCCTCTAGAGGGGCCTCATCGAGCTCGCCCTCGTCTGGAAACGTGGCCTCGAGATTCTGCACGTATGCTGAGGCGACATCCGGTTTTTTTCAGTCGCTCTAGGTTGAACCGTGGCGGTCGCCGGTACCGTACATTGTTGATGACGGAGAGTTTAAGGCGCAGTTTGACTATCACGATGTTGGCGCCACAATAGGTCCTGACGTCGATAATGCCGGTGAAGTGCCGTCCGTCAATCAGAACGTGGTCAATTTGGGATTCCGCCTGCTGTGGTGATCTCCAGGTATAACGGTAAGGGAGGCTGTGTTGGAAAAAGGTGCTACGTATGGCCATATTTTTGGAGGCGGCGAAATCAATGAGTCGTAGGCCGTTTTTGTTCGTCTGCTGGTGGGCGCTGAACTTACCAATCGTCGGTCTGAATTCCTCCTCCTGGCCAACCTGAGCGTTCAAATCTTCTATGATGATCTTGACGTCGTGGCTTGGGCAGCGATCGTGCTCGCGTTCGAGCTGCGCGTAAAATGCGTCCTTGTCATCATCAGTACTTCCGGAGTGTGGGCTGTGCACGTTTATTATGCTGAAGTTGGAGAATCGGCCCTTGATCCTCAACCTGCACATTCTTTCGTCGATCGACCACCAACCGTTCGCACCATGGATCCTGTCCAACAAACCTCCTGCAGCGCTACGATGGCGAACCCGCGGTCCTTCAGTAGATCGGCGAGTATGCGGGTGCTCCCAATGAAGTTGAGAGATCGGCAGTTCCACGTACCGAGTTTCCAATCGCAAGTCCTTTTTGTTCGTTGGGGTCGTTGCCATTGATCTCGGTTTGTATTATTCTGTTGCTGATTTTCCGTTACAATGGTTTTTTATACGGCTGGTTCGTAGGACATAGTGTATCATTGTACTTGACTCACAATATACAAATTCATGCAATGGCAGGCAAAGAAAGCCCTTCAATTAATAACTGTGGAAGTGCTCTAAGAACAGTAAGTTGAAGCAAGTCAGGCCAAGTCCCAGTTTAGGACGTAGAGCCCTAAACAAGAAGAAGAAGAAGAAGTCCTTCCCTGGCACTCGGATGTAGATCAGCCGCCCCTAACATGGGGATCAGACGCTGTTGTGAGCCGCTCCTCCTGGAGAACAGACGCTCAGGTTTGCCGAAGCAAACCCCCCTCCTTTTCTGTTAGCCTACGACCAAAGTTCCCACCGGGGTTGGTTACCCGATGTTCGCTAAGGTTGTTCATAGTTTCCGGCCGGTACCACGTGGAGGTAGGGATAGTTACTGGGCAGAAGCTAGTGGATCATAATGGGATCTGAATTGCGCAGCATATCCAGCCTTTACCGTAGGTCATATATGACCTTCGTGTCCAATTATCACCTCCTAAATACCAACTTTGAACTTATTCGCAACCTAGCGAATACTTTCAAATTAATATTTTTATTACCTTTTATGCTATTTGAGTAGAAAATTACCCATATAATTATAAACCAGAAAAATATGTTACGTATACTTTAACTATAGTGAATTCAACAATTATCTTTGAACGCAATTCATCATATAGCATTGTTTCGTCCATGAATATGAATGATTTCAACGTGGCGAACAACAACGCCTGGGCTTTCAGCGCGGCTCGACTAAATCTCCATCACGTCCGAAAGCGCAGGTTGCGAATAACGGCTCCATCGAGATATGACCCGTGGCCGCAAGCGTGGGCGTCCCTTCTCAAGTATCTTGATGAAAACCGGCGCACAAAGTCAATCCAGCCAAGCAGAGTGGAGCTGTTGTTTCAAAAGTGTTTCGCTTTTGAAGGAGGCCCCTGTGTGTCCCCCACGAGTCCCACGAGTAAACACCAGCGCGTAAATATTACAATAATAAATATTGATCTGGGTGCGTTGAAAAGAAAACAACATCGAGATCTACTTCACTTCGCACTCTACTGGTGCTGGTGCTGCTGCTGCTGGTGGTGGCGTGGCGCTACTTGAACCGTGTGTCCGACCACAAGAGTTGTCCCCAAAGCGTGAAGTCATCGGCCGTTTCGGGTTCCTCAAATTTTTTGTTCAAGCACGTTGCAAAACAATCCGAATCGCCTTGGGGCGTGGGATTTTAGAATAGATTTCACCACGACCGCCACGGCAGCAGCGATGGAAGTTCTATTCGAAAATTGGAGAGCGCAGCGCCCACTTTTACGTAACTAACGTCACACAATGGCTGCTCCATCCATCCATCTATCCATTGCCGCATCACCACTGGTATAACTCAAACGCCTCAACAGGTCCACCCACTTGGGATTGGATCAGCTGGAAATTTGTTATGTGCGCTTCAACCTTTCCGCCTTCCAAAGCATCTACCGATTCGCCTCGTGTCGCCTAGTAGACCCAGAACCCGGCGTCACTCGAGCTGTTGTATACTTATTATCCCACGCCCCACCGCCGTCGCGCCACACGCTGCAGCAGCAATCGAATAAAACCTTGATAATGAATTAAACAAAACACAAAAATCCCCCTCAAATCCAAACGACCAACGCTGGCGCATGGCTTATGGCGCAGGCCGAATCCGAACTCAACCCGTATATCATAGAACTTACATATATTTATAGCGGACCCAGGGGGGCCATTTCTCAGGTTGATCCGCGTGTCGGAGCCGACCGCGAAGAGATTTGTTACGACGACCACGGCTGTGGCAGTGGTAGGTACGCGCTTGGATTACGCTGTTTGCGGGGGCGCGTGCGCGCGATCTTCAGCCACTCTCGGCGATAATCTTAGAGTGTGTAGTGCGGCGAACTTACTCATGAATGAATCAAACCGCGTCGGAGTCCGAGCACTCCCGTACGGCCAGCAGGCTGCAAGGCTCCAGAGTGCTGCTACGTACACGGCCGGCCCCAGTTGTAATTTATTTGGGCTCTTAAAGTGTATCTGCGTGCAGCGCTCATCCACCCCGTCGAGTTGTTTGCAGCAATGAGTGCTACTTAGCTGCACGCGCGCCGGGCGCAGTTGCGGAAATCGAACCCGAGTAGAGGTCCTCCTCCGCAGAGTACGACGTACCGCGCGCCGGTGCCAGAGGCAAAGAAACACGCCAGGCCGGATAGATCCGAGCTCAAAGTCGCAGAGCATATATAGGTACGACCGATTCACAGGTTGAAGTTCCAATGTGGTTGCTGTTGATTAAAAGTGCCGCTAGTTGCAGGGTTTCAAGGCCGATCGCGGGGAAGCGAGTTTGCCCACACACAGATCGTGGCAAGTTCATGAATGAAACGATTCAGAGTATGTTCGTTCGTAGTTCTGTGATGGGAAATGACGATGACGGCGTTACGTTGTTGAGTGTTGGATGGCTTGCATCAAGCAAAACAAAACCTAAAGTAGTGGGTGACAGAAATAGAGAGTCCTTGAACTTGGTTAGATGGGTTATTCTGTGTTGTAAAATCATTCGACAACTTCGTTTACACCGTAAATTGCGTTTTCTTTCACAAGTATCATGTAAGAAAGAAGGATGATCAACGATTTCTTTAAAGATTTGTAGTTGCTTATGCTTTTATTAGTTTGAGTTTGGAAAACTTTGGGTGATATGTAGGACCAGGTGATCGGTTGCTCCCTTATCTACGAAAGAAAGTTGGCTCTTCAACTTCAGCGTTATCAACGTGTACAACCCACACTCCGCTAGCAGTGACGATGACGACAAGTACGCATTCCTCGCGCAGCTAGAAAGCAAGCAGCTATCATGCCCAAGCTATGATGACAGGATCATTATAAAAGACCTAAACGCTCAGGTTGGTCAAGAAGCGGAATTCAAACCGACAATTCAAATGTTACCTTACCTTACCTTACCGATCAGGTTAAGGCCGGGGTGGCCTCTGCTGTACATAGTAGCCGTCTCCATTCCACCCGGTCCATGGCTGTTTGTCACCAGTTCCGCACTCTACGTAGGGTCCGCAGATCGACCCACCTAGCTCGCTGCGCTCCACGTCTTTTTGTACCGGTCGGATGACTTTCGAGAACCATTTTAGTGGGGTTGCTATCCGACATCCTGATGACGTGACCCGCTCACCGTAGCCTCCCGATTTTCGCGGTATGGACGATGGTTGGTTCTCTCAGCAGCTGATGCAGCTCGTGGTTCATTTGCCTTCTCCAAGTCCCGTCTTCCATCTGCACTCCGCCGTAGATGGTACCGTAAACCGGGGTCAAATTGATCTCCGGGTCGAAATTGATCAGGCGATTTTCCAATAGATAAAACATACTTCAAATAGTTTCCAAGCAAATATCGTTTAGTATCGGTTCCCAACTGCACGATAGTTGAAAGGAAATTACTTAAAATATGCTAAACCTAACCGAAAAACGTGTGATCAATTTCGACCCGAAGATCAATTTGACCCCGGTTTACGGTACGCAACACCTTCCGTCCGAAAACTCCAAGGGCGCGTTGGTCCTCTGCACGTGGGGTCAGCGTTTTGTAGATAACTTCGTGTGACGGCAAACTTTGTTCGATCGTAGAGTTCTGCGGAGTGCAAATTAAGCTCGATTTCCTGCGTGTCTGAATTTCTCTGATGGTGTCGTTGTAGGCGGTCATCAGTGAGCCCAAGTGCACGCATTCTCCAAACGCCTTGATGTCATCACCGTCGATAGGAATTCGGGGTGTCGGGCGTCCTGTGCACGTACTCTAAGATCTGTTACCAGACCATCTTCGGTACTTGCAACGTTTTCATTGAGGTGCTCATCGTTATGCTGCCGCCACCTCTCCACCATCTCACACTCGCTCATGAGAAGATTCCCGTGAACCGTGATTGTCTCGGCACATGCCGGCTTGTGGCACAAAGCATCTGTGCGAGCGGTTCAGCTTCTTGTAGAACTTTCGTGTGTCCCTAGCGCGGTACAGCACTTCCATCGCTTCGCGATCTCGTTCTTCCTGCTGACGACGTTACCCCAGGATTTCGATAAGAGATCCCTTTGGAGATTCCTGCAGAAAATACATCGGCAATTTGTTTCGACTATTTGTTCTGGAGTTCCACAGGGAATTTCTTCAGTAGTTTTTTGGAAAATATTCCAGAAATTTCTTCGAGAATATCTGCATGAGTTCCTTCAGAAATTTCTTAAGAAGTTTCATTGAGAATTTCTCGAGAATTTCCTTCAAGCTTTCCAATGGAATACGTGGTGGAATTCTCGATGAAACTCGAAGAAAGTCCTAGAGGATCTTCTGAAGGCCTTCTATTTTCTGGAAGATGTGGCGTTTGCTGCGCAGAATATCGGTCACAGAAGGGAAGGGCACAGTGATCGTATAACATGTTGAATAAGATGCTAAAGTGGTGGCGATATGCGTACATTTTACATGCACCTAAATGAAGGCATTCACGTACATATATGGCTTCTTTAGGAAAATCCGATGGAACACTTCAAGGCATTCCTGAAGGAATTCCTGGAGAAACTCCCAAGGAATTCCGATAGAAAATCACGATGGAACTCCTAGAGGAACTCCCGAAGGAACTCCTAGAGGCACTTGGAGAACTACTGAATGAACTCTCGATGTAATTCTTGGAGGAATTCTCGAAGGAACTCTTTTAGGAAAACCCGATGGAACTTCCAAATGAATTCTCGAAGGAGCTCCTAGAAATAGTTTCTCAAAAAACTCCTCGAGCTATTCCCGAAAGAACGACTCAAGCAATTCTCGAAACACCTCTTCCAGGAAAACACGATGGAGTTTCTCAAGTAATTCCCGAACGAACTCCAGAAGGAATTCTCGGAGAAACTCATAGAGGAACTCCCGATTGAAAAGTAAAAGAAAATCGCGTTAAGTACTGTTCCTTTGAATTCCACTAAGAATTTGCATCCTTTGACAGATACGTATTTCGACCTCAACTGTAAGGTCGTCTTCAGTTTCTTGTACACTAGAACCTCTTTTTATGCACATGGCTGGGACTGCATAAATTAAAAATGTGCATAAATTAAAAAAAAAGCATAAAAAGAGGGAAATTTATGCATAAATTAAGTTTGGGCTTTAATTAGAAAATCTAGTTTGCGAGAGCAGATCTTGCTCCTGGGCAGATGAGGTGGGGCCCAAAAAGGGGGTTCCAAGGGGCTTGAGGGGCGTTTTAAGGGGTTGTTTCGGGGGATTTGAGGAGCCTGACAAGGGTGTTCTGTCAAGATTTTATGGTGTTTTCATGGGATTACGGAGAATTCTGGGGTATTTCAATAGTATTAAGTGGGTTTCAGGGGCGTTCCAAGGGGCTTTAGGGGCAATTCAAGGGATCTCAGGAGAATTTAAAGGGCGTTGCATGAGGTTTGAGGGGCGATTTAAGGTATTTCAGAGTCTGCTCTGAAACTTCCTGGAATGCCTCAAAAATCCCCATTGAACCCCCGGGGACCCCATGTAACGCACCTGAGAGGCTCCAAACCCCACGAAAACTCCTCCGTAACGCCTCTTAATTCCGCAGAAAATGCTCTGAAACGTCTTGAAATGCCTCCAAAATCCCCCTTAAACCTCCTCGGACCCCATGTAACGCATCTGAGAGGTTCCAAACACCCCGAAAACTCCTCCGTAACGCTTCCGTAACGCCTCTGAATCACGTCGAAAATGATCTGAAAAATCTTGAAATGTCTAAAAAAAATCCTCCTAAACCAAAACCCCTAAAACGCCTCCGTAACGGCTTTGAAACCAGCCTAAAATGCTCTGAGACTCCTGAAATGACTCCGGAATCCCCTTAAGACCCACTCGGAGCCCATGTAACGCACATGAGACCTTCGGAAACAACCAAAAATGAACCTGTAACCTTCCTTTGCTCTCATCTGTAAACACCCCCCGGTCGCCGTTGCAATAGTTCCTGTCATTATTAACCCTAAAAGGGATACCTTCATGGCCTCAGTTTCGTCACCTCGCTGAGTGTGTTCCATAAAAGACGAGCTCTGAAAGGCGCCTGGGGTCCAATGGACCCCAGGTATCCCTTTTAGGGTTAAATGTTCTTATGCACAATATTGGTACTAAGTAGCTTTCCCTCTTTAAAAAAAGGTGCATAAATTAAAAGTGCATAAAAAAAACATGCATAAAAAGAGGTTTTAGTGTACTAGAGTCGAATCAAGTACAAGAAATTGAAGACGACCTTACAGTTGAGGTCGAAATACGTATCTGTCAAAGGATGCAAATTCTTAGTGGAATTCAAAGGAACAGTACTTAACGCGATTTTCTTTTACTTACAGATATTCCCCTAACAAGCCCAGGTTAATCATCATCCCGATTGAACTCCTTGAGTAATTTCTGAAGGAACACCCGAATTAATTCACCCGAACTTAATTCAGGCAAACCCGAAGGACTCCTGGAAGAATACCCGATTGAAATCCCAAATATTTGGAGAAATTTCTGAAGGAATTCTTGGAGGCATTCCCAATTGCCAATGGAACTCCTTTGGGGAAATTGTCAGCTGGAAGAATTCTCAAAAGAACTTTTCCAAGTAATCAACAGTTCAGATAAAAAGGTATAAGCTAAGCAGTTTCTCCGAGGTTACTCTTTAGCGTTCTAAGCAGCTTCATTTTTAAGTACCGTCGTGCGGGGCTACTTTTGAAATACGGGGCTACTTTGGACACTTTTGAATATGGATTTTTTGAATTTGAAATATCGTTCAAATCTGTTTGATGTCTTTGGGACTATTATGACGCAATATTTTCCCCTTCATTTGGTTGAAATTGTTTTTCAAACAAACTCTTTATTGCTTGTCAGGAGGCGAAAAAACATCGAATGAATCATAAACATATACATAACGTATCAGAACATTTGCTCTGTAAGCATTGTTTCTGCAGTTCATAAATTTCAAAGGGTTGCTCAATTCGTGCAAGAAGTATCGACGTAGCATATACAATCGAATATTTGTATGGATACACAATATAAATGACCGTTTCACCTAAATAATGAAAAGATGGCCCCCAGACAGCCTTTTAGTCTATATTGAAATATCATGCTGCTCATAAAACCAAAGGTAGCAAAGAACCACCTAAAAACGCATATATTTATTGAAATAATGTATGATATAGTATACAACAGTATTGGTACAAAGTAGTATTCTAAATAAACCCGGAATTTTAACTGCAGTTTTGTTTTAATTATGAATGTCCAAAGTAGCCCCCCTCTGGTTCTATATGATATGTCTCCGATTGATGTATGGACAACTTTTTTGTTTATGAATGGATTTAGTTCAAATTTTGCATGCATCCTACATACATACTCACAATTATTATGTGTAAACATTGTGGAAATACATTCACTACTCTGGGAGTTATAATGTCATAAAGTTGAATAACCATTAAAAAGTGTATAAAGAAGCCCCGCACGACGGTACTTTGGAACTTGAAAGTTCACATAAAGTAGCTGGATAGCCTTCTAAGCAGCTTCTGATGGAACTTGACCAAAATTCATGCAGAAACAAAAATGTATTTGTCAGATTTATCACAACTTTATTAGTAATTGTGGTTTATGTCTGAGATTGCTCCCAATAATTATATTTCACACGCGTCGCTCCTATGTAGATTTGAACTGGATCCTTCTGCGTGGTAGATTGTTGATTTACTGCTGCGCTGCTGAAGACACTCACTTTACAAAGTCAAGCTTAGTTCACTACTGTGCCAGTGTGCAAAATTAGCTGCCGACAGAGAATCGATTCAAGTCAGATTTCACCCGCTGTTCACTTCATCGTAATTATAGCATTGTGGTAGAGCATGGAGATCTCACGCGGCTATCGGTTCGAATCCGGTGAACGGCATAGTTTTTACCTTATATTAATTAATTTGATGAAATCATATATGAGTATGTTGTATGAGTATGCTTAAAAAGTTGTTTTCTGCAAAAAAATGACATTGAATTCTTCTTTGAAACACAATGCTACTGAATTGAACTTCTATTAACTTGAAAGTTCAGACAAAGTTCCGAGTAGAATCTTGACCAGCTTTCAAGCTGCTTAAGAAACTAACAATAAGCCTTGCCGAAACTTGTGTGCGAAGTTCCAGCAATGCTCATCGTTAGTATCTGGAACAGCCAGAAAATTCCATTCGGAACTTTATCTGAACTTCGTGGAACTTGAAAGTGCAATTTTCCAAGGGAAGCGGATTTTTTGGTTAATTGGAAAGAACTCCTAGAGAAATTCCCGGAGAAATACCTGGAGAAATTTCCTTGAAAGAGCCCCACATTAATGCCCGAAAGAACTTCTGAAACGATTCCTCAAAGATCTCTTGGAGGAATTCCTGAAACAAATCGTGAAGAAATTCTTTGTGGAATTTTCTAGAAATTTTTGGCTGAGTGAAATTCATGGAAAAAATCCTAAAATAATTGCCGAAGAAAATCTTCGGGGAATTCCCGAAAGAATTCACGAAGGAACTCCTTCAAAAATTTTGCAAGGAACTCTTTAAGTAGATCCCTGATGAATCAAAAGATATTCTTGGAAATCTTCCTAATGAATTCCGTGAGAATTCACGGAACTCTTGGATGAACTCTTGTAGAAACTCTTTGAAGAAGTCCCGAAGGAACTCTTGGGGAAATTCTCGAAAAACGCCGGATATTTCTAAAAGCCGGATATTTCTAAAAGAAGTCTTGGAAAAATTCCCGAAGGAATTCTTTGAGGAATTATCGAAGCAACTACTAGTCGGCTTTCTTAGAGGAAGCTCTGCAAAAAAAAAATTGGAGAAACTCCTGAAACAATTTCCGAAGAAAATATTTTAGGAATTCCCGAAAGAAAATTCCAGAAAAAAAACTCCTTAAGGAGTTCTGCAAGGTACTCCTTAAGGAAATCTTCAAAAAAAAAAAAACTAGTTGAAAACATCTCGATAGACTCAAAAGGAATTTCCGGGAAAATTTCGAAAAGAACTTTTGGAGGCGTACCTTGAAACATACCCTGATGAATTTCATTAAAAAAAACTCCTAGAGTAATGCATGGAGGAAGTTTTGGAGAAATTTACAACAGAACTGAAGAAAGATTTGTCGAAGAAAATCTAGGAGGAATTCCCGGATAAATTCCGAAGGAGTTCATGGAGAAATTTTCAAAGGCACTCCTGGAAGAAGTTTTGATGAAATTGTCATACTAATCTTTGGCGGTGTGCGGGAGAACGATGTGTGGCGGCGAAGAATGATGAACCACCAGCTCGTTGCACTCTACCTAGCATCGTACCTTGCTTCCGAAAGGTGGCAGAAGCTGGAAAGATACGACAAGTAGGGCATGTTGTGGGAATGCCGGAGAAGTGGCACAAGCAGAAATTTGCAATGATTGTTCCGTTCTTTTCATATCCAAGCTTTCATTTAATCAACGCTGTATTCGTGCTACTATTGAATAACTTTCTGTGTTGGTAAGTTGTCCCAGATCACTTTTTTTCAGCCTGAGCTCCTTATATCTTGTGTGGGATATAATTCCAGCTCAAGATGACGTACTGATTGCTGAACAAACAGCGTGCTTTCACACAAGCTGCCCGGCTTAACGCTTAATATATGTGGGAAAATATCCCATTCCCAGCCTCCAAGTATTGCCAAATTCACAGAAAAAGGCTACATTTCACCTGCCTTCTCGAAAGCCTCTCCGAAAGCTTATCCTCGAGCACTACTTTACAACGCAAAATAAAAATGTCACTGATCTTCAAAAACTACACACAGACGGGGCCCAGCTCAGCGCAATTACCGCGCGCCATGCAAATCGCGGCGACTGCGGTGGTAGCAGATCATCGCTCGAAAACCCGCGTGCTGTAGCCTTTGACAATGAAACCACTTTGACCGATTTGGAAGCTGCCACCACCCCGCGGACCTGTAACCTCAGCCCGCCGACAGAGTCTCCCGGGGGGTTGCGTGATGCACTTGTGCCCTCTCACTGTTGTTGAGTCTGAACCCCGCGCGCGCGCTCTCGTGGACACACTTGTCTGCGTGTAACCATTCTTGGCTGATCCCCAGAATGGCGTTTGTTTACTTTATCCGTTTCTGGAACCACACCGTCGTCACCGTCACGGCTGCTGCTGCTGCTGCTGGATGAGAGTTCATTCACCAATCCGACCGCCGAGGGGACCCCGCGAGCTAACTAGGTGTAGTCAGTCACCGAATAAACGGGATCCGGATTTGGATCGGACTCGAAACAGTTACGTCGTCGTTGGTTGGTTGCTGGTCGCACGAGTTCGCTACATTTTTGGGCTGGCTGCGTGAGCAAATATGGCAGCGCTAATGTCAACCTCGCTCCTGAACAAACGGTTTTGCTGCTGCCGGTCGGGCCTGGGTTGCGTTTAATTTTTTTACGGTGGTCCTCTCTGTCTCTCTGTCTGAGGCACTATGTCAGTCGGTCGAGCGGAACAAATAAGGAGGCTCGTGCTATTAAAGTTAGGCCCCCGGGTGCGCCGCAAAAGGCGAGGTTCTTGACATCACTCGAGGAACGGGATTTGAAGCCGGCGTGGTGGCTTATCGCTTTTGGGAGACTCCATGGCGAAGTCAGGCGACGGACAGTAAATCACTAAAGAGTAAATCATTAAAGCGTAGAATTTCATAGTACCTTACCCCAAAAGAAATCGAAAACAACTTGGATCAGAGAAAACGGCCATACGTCAGTAGATAAACGAACAGCAAATGTGTTCTCACATGCTGTACTTTTGGGATCGGCCTTAGTGGTGCTCCATTTTTTTGGTCCAAATTTATAACAGTCCGCAAAATATAGAACGCCAAATGCAAGCTTAATTCCGCTCGCTTCGATCGGTATTTTGTTTCAAAAGTCTAGTGCCTACCCTGCCCATTTTCGCATAGTCGATGTAAGCGCCACTGTACTTTTATATATGTTTTACTAGCTGACCCGGCAAACCTTGTATTGCCCATTTAAAATGTGTTGATGTAGTTTTTGTTTTGACAATTGGGTTGTTTAGTGAATAAAATATTTCTATTTTTTATAGCCTGAGAGAAAGAGCTTATTTTACTGAATATAACGTGATTTTATTGCGTTCACGGGAATATTCTCACGAGCGAGCGTGAGGTGGTCGAGAGGTGGCGGCAGCATTACGATGAGCACCTCAATGGCGACGTTGCAAGTACCGAAGGTGGCGTGGTAACAGATCTAGGAGTATGTGCACAGGACGAAAGACTTCCGGCCCCTGACCTTCAAGAGATTGAGGAGGAGGTTGGCCGGTTGAAAAACAACAAAGCCGCTGGAGCAGATCAACTACCAAGCGAGCTTCTAAAATACGGTGGAGAAGCACTGGTGAGAGCACTACACTGGGTCATTACCAAGATTTGGGAGGAGGAAGTATTACCGGAGGAATGGATGGAAGGTATCGTGTGTCCCATCTACAAAAAGGGCGACAAGTTGGATTGCGGGAACTATCGCGCGATCACACTACTGAGCGCTGCCTACAAGGTACTCTCCCAAATTTTATGCCGCCGTCTATCACCGATTGCAAGAGAGTTCGTGGGGCAATATCAGGCTGGATTCATGGGTGAACGCGCTACAACGGACCAGATGTTCGCCATCCGCCAGGTGTTGCAGAAATGCCGCGAATACAACGTACCCACACATCACTTGTTCATCGATTTCAAATCGGCGTATGATACAATCGATCGAGAACAGCTATGGCAGATTATGCACGAATACGGATTCCCGGATAAACTGATACGGTTGATCAAGGCGACGATGGATCGAGTGATGTGCGTAGTTCGAGTATCAGGGACACTCTCGAGTCCCTTCGAATCTCGCAGAGGGTTGCGGCAAGGTGATGGTCTTTCGTGCTTGCTGTTCAACATTGCTTTGGAGGGTGTAATAAGAAGAGCGGGGATAAACACGAGTGGGACGATTTTCACGAAGTCCGTTCAGCTGCTTGGTTTCGCCGATGATATTGATATTATTGCTCGTAAATTTGAGACGATGGCGGAAACGTACATCCGACTAAAGAGTGAAGCCAGGCGAATCGGATTAGTCATTAATGTGTCGAAGACAAAGTACATGATGGCAACGGGCTCCAGGGAGGAATTACCGCGCCCGCCACCCCGAATTCATATCGACGGTGATGAAATCGAGGCGGTTGAAGAATTCGTGTACTTGGGCTCACTGGTGACCGACGACAACGACACCAGCAGAGAAATCCAGAGGCGCATTGTGGCAGGAAATCGTGCCTACTTTGGACTCCGCAGAACTCTACGATCGAATAAAGTTCGCCGTAACACGAAGTTAACCATCTACAAAACGCTGATTAGACCGGTGGTCCTCTATGGGCACGAAACATGGACCCTACGTGCAGAGGACCAACGCGCCCTTGGAGTTTTCGAACGGAAGGTGTTGCGCACCATCTACGGCGGAGTGCAGATGGAAGACGGGACTTGGAGAAGGCGAATGAACCACGAGCTGCATCAGCTGCTGAGAGAACCAACCATCGTCCATACCGCGAAAATCGGGAGGCTACGGTGGGCGGGTCACGTCATCAGGATGTCGGATAGCAACCCGACTAAAATGGTTCTCGAGAGTCATCCGACCGGTACAAGAAGACGTGGAGCGCAGCGAGCTAGGTGGGTCGACCAAGTGGAGGACGATCTGCGGACCCTACGCAGAGTGCGGAACTGGAGACATACAGCCATGGACCGAGTGGAATGGAGGCGGCTACTATGTACAGCAGAGGCCACCCCGGCCTTAGCCTGACCGGTAAGGTTATTGCGTTCCAAGACCTCTGTTTTGATAGGTAAATAAACAAAACCGTTTTAATTTCCGTGGATAGAATGAAAGTTCAATCAATAAAATGACATTTCGCCCCGAACAAAAAAAAAACCTTCATACAAACTTAAAATGCACTTTGAAAATAGTTCCCGGGCACCAAAAATTATGAAATTTTGGATTTAGACTAATTTTTAGCCGAAGATTCCGAATATGAAATAATATGGATACCCCTAAGGAACCCAATTATTTACCGCACTTAGTAACAATTTTATTGTGTTGTTTTTGAAATTCTTCGCATCTCATGTATATTTTAGTAATGCCATTTTTTTTAAATAAATTAGTTGATTTTCCCAACTTTTTTTACATCTAAACATAGCCACCCTGAATTCCAATTGACCCATGCATAAATCATGCCGATCGTTTTAATATTCTATCGACTACAAAGGGTATGCAAAGTCAGTTGCATATAATAGAACGTCGTGTATGTATAATAGAACAGAACTTCTATCAGAACATGCTTTTTACCTGAGAAATACACAGTTTGTGTTTGAATTGCCTGAACAAATTTAATCTATAGTTAGGGTATCGCGCCACTTGGGCGGTGGCTTCTATATTCGTCTGTTTTCCACTATAACTCAGTCAATTTTCAACCAATTGACTTGAAATGTTGTACACGTATAGATACTATATCTATTTCACCACATTCCAAAAGTTGTGTCAATTGGTTCAAATTTGACTGAGTTATAGTGGAAAACAGACGAATATAGAAGCCACCGCCCAAGTGGCGCGATTCCCTACATTTTTGTTTAGAGAAGGCCACCCTTTCATAACAGTGTAATGTGAAAGAATAGCCTAGTTTTAAAAGAAGGAAAATCTAAGTTGAGCAGCTTGGTTACCAACCATGACTCTTTATCATTGTAACTTAAAGTGACAAATACCCCATAGTGTTAACCTTGGTGTGATCGCTAAATATACATCTTTGATGAAAAGAAGTAAACATTTCGGATGTAATTGGGTTGTTTAGTGAATTAAATATTGCAATTTTCATTAGCCTAATCGAAAAAGTTCATTTTTCTGAGTATAAGGTGCTTTTATTGTGTTTAAATTCCTTTGTTTTGATGGTTAAATAAACAAAACAGTTCTCCATACAAACTTTAAGTGCATTTTAAAAATAGTTCCCGGGCACCAAAAATGATGAAATTTTGGATTTCGACTAATTTTTGAACGGAGAATCCGATTATGCAATAATCTGGATACCCCTTAAGAACCCAAATTAGTAGTTTTGTCTGTTTCATTTGTATTGTGTGGGGTCTTACACTATTTTAGAAACATGTCTTGCCTTCATAAACCGTCATATGCCAAATTTGGTTCCCTTTGCTTGATTGATTCCCGAGTGATGAAGAAGTGTCTGTTGTATGGGAGCTCTCCTTTCCAGAAAAGGCATGGTTTTCACATTGATATAACTTCAAGACATTTTTATCAGGAATAAATCAGTTCGCTCCCACAGTATTCGCCTTCTTCTTCTTCTTCTTGGCGTAACGTCCTCATTGGGACAAAGCCTGCTTCTCAGCTTAGTGTTCTATGAGCACTTCCACAGTTATTAACTGAGAGCTTCCTCTGCCAATGACCATTTTGCATGCGTTTATCGTGTGGCAGGCACGAAGATACTCTATGCCCAAGGAAGTCAAGGAAATTTCCTTTACGAAAAGATCCTGGACCGACCGGGAATCGAACCCGTCACCCTCAGCATGGTCATGCTGAATACCCGTGCGTTTACAGCCTCGGCTATATGGTTTCACCATATGGTGAAAAGTCCCAAAAAAATGACCACGTGGTTTATGGACAGCCCCTAATGAGTACAGCCGATCTATTCCAGGGAAGCGAACATCTGTTTGGCAAAGCCGCAAAGCAGCAAACCATACCCCAAGCACACCTCCGCCATTCGACATGCGTATGCAATTACCATTAGTCTTAAAGAAACCCTTGAAGAAAGCCATATTTGAGTCCGGGAAAGTAGGGAAATATTTGTCCAGATAGCATAATTTCCCAACGCATTCGCAGGGATCGTTGTTGCCCTGTAGAAGCAGACCGGCGCGAGTAATAAATTCCTAGAGAAATTCCCAGTGGAATTTCTGGAGTAATTCCATGAAGATTTTTTGGATGAATATCTGGATTAATTACTGGAGGAATTTCCGGAAGAATCTCCAGTGGAATCCCTGAAAGTATTCCTGGTAAATTCCTCAGGAATTCCTGGTAAACTACTGATAAATCCTAGTGAAATTACTGGAGGAATCTCTTGAACCAATTCCAGGAGAAATCTCTGGAGGAATGCCTGGATTCTTGGAATAATGCGTGTATGTACTCCAGGAGGATAATTTCCTGCAGAAATTCCTGGATAAATTGCCGTTGTAATTTCTTAACGAATTACTGGATCAATTTCTGCAAGAATGCCTGAGGTTATTTCTGCAGGAGTTGCTGGGGTAATTCCTGTTGGAATTCTTAAAGGTATTCCTGGAGGAGTCCCAGAATTAAATCCTGAAGAAATGCCTGGAGGAATCCCTATAAAAATCTCTGGAGGAATGCTTGGAGGTATTCCTAAAAGAATTCCTGGAGGAATTCCTAGAGCGATCCCTAGAGGATTCCCAAGAGTAGCTCCTGAAGGACATGCCTGTGCGAATTCCTGGAGGAATCCTGGTAGAATCCCTGGAGGAATCCTTTAAAGAATTCCTGGAGAAATTCCTCACAGAATCTCTTGTGGAATTTCTACAGGAATTTCATGAGGTATCTCTAGAGAAATACCTGGAGGAATCAATGGCGGAATTTCCCGAGGAATCCTTGAGAAATCTCCAGAAGAACTCCTGGAGGAATCCTTGCAGAAATTCTATTAGGAATTTCCAGAGGAATTCCATAAAAAAGTATTGGAAGAATATCTGGATGAATTATTGGAGGAATCTTCGGAGGAATTCCTGGAGGAATCTCTGGAGGAATCTTTAGAGGAATCCTTGAAGGAATTTCTGGCAAATATCTGGACCAATTCCTGAAGGAATTCATGGAGGAAATGCTGGTGGGATTCCTGGAGGCATCCCTTGAACCAATTCCTGGACAAATCTCTGGATGAATCCCTGGAGGAGAAATTTCTGGTAAAATTCCTCAAGGAAACCTTAGAAGAATTTTCGGAGGAATCCTTGGAAAAACTCCTAGAGAAATTACTGAAGAAATTCTTGAAAGAATTTCAAAAAGGAATCCCTGGAGGATTTTCTGGATCAATTTCTGGATCAGTTCTTGGGGTAATTCCTGGAGGAAATGGATGAAATCCAAAATTCCTGAGGTTAATTCTGCAGGAATTCATGAGTTAATATCTGCAGGAATTCCTGTGGTAACTCTTGGTGTAATTCTTAAAGACATTCATGGCCGGTTGGGGGCAGCCCTCCCAAGCCAGTTTTCCAGCTCCCGGTCCTTCCGAGACAAAGTTCCTCGGGACGAAGTCGGCACACAACGGAAGTTGGAATCCACGGCCTTTCCTCGGTGGCTATCGACGCCAACCTTGCCAGCCACCACCGTTGTCGCCTTGTAGTTGTCTCCCCGCCGTTGTTCACCACCCACGCTGCCGCGCCCGGCCATTCCGGGCCTACTTCTTCGGGACGAAGCCGTTGTCGCACCCCGTGGGTCAGAAACCCCCGGCCTTTCCTTTGCGGCTATTGGGACCCACCTGGCCAGCCACCGCCGTGTTTGCTCCACCGTTTTCTTCTTAAGCAAATATTCAATTCGCAATTCAAATTTAACAATTGTTGAGGTCACTGGAGCACCGCACGCTAGATTGGTTTTGTTACTTTTAAGTTTTGAGCTTTTCTCTCAGCTCATTTCTGTTTAATTTGTATGGGAGCCCCCCTTTCCAGAGGGGGGAGGGGTCTTGGACCAAGCTAAGAACCTTCCCCGGCCCCAAACGGACTTACACACAAAATTTCACACCGATCGGTTCAGTAGTTTCTGAATGCATAGCGGTCAGAGAGACAGACAGACAGAAATTCATTTTTATATATATAGACTAGCTGACCCGGCAAACCTTGTATTGCCCATTTTAATTGTAGATTTTGCACTACGACATAGTTTTTCTTTTGTTTTTGTTAATTTTCTAAACTTGTTCTACATATGAACAGGAACATAAGGAATCGTGCACAAATTACGTCACGCTTTGAGGGGGGGGGGGGGGGGTTTGAATAACCTGACGACCCATACAAAAAATTTTTAGATCTCATACAAAAAGTTGTCTGGCTCGAAGGGTATGTAAACTCATTTGTATAAACATTGGAAGGCCGGCTCCAGAGGCACGTTATCTTCCAATTGTTACATTTGGCCCCATCCGTTTTCATAATTAAATATTCATTAGATCATGCTTCTTATCTGAGAAACACATTGCTTTTGTTTTTTTTTTTTAGTTGATTTTTTATGTGAAGGTCCACTTTTTCATAACACTGCAAAAGAACAGCCTATTTTAAAAGAATGAAAAATCTCAGAGAAGGAATGCTGTTTGGTGGTTTGGTTGCTAATCAACTCTTTATCAATGTAACTTAAAGGGACTAATCGACCATCGAGTTAACAGTTCAACTGCCATAAACAAGGATGGAAATCTAGTGATCATGATCAGATTTCGAATGTGTCGCGGTCGAACGGCATCGCGCGATCATAGCAACAACGATAACATTTTGTCGTCAAGCATCATAACAAACTTCGGTCCGAGAACAATGATTCGCTCGGCATGTGCGGGCGCGATGCGATCGTTATCATGGAGTCGAAATGATAAATTAGTGATTTCATTCACTTTTTGAACATTCTTGGTGCTTTAACTTCCAGATATGCTTATGAATGTATTATTTCGAATCATGAATGCGGCTTACGGGTGCATAAGTGGCAAACAATCTGATAAATAAAATTTATCATGACTTGTAACATGATCCGATAACGGGTCATCACGCGATAAAGCGTGCATCAGATGGTTTAATTGTTCATTGATACGAGCACGGTGTGAGGCGTCGGCATCATGCTACTGCAAGAACAAGGCTATCTTGGATTATTCGTATCCTGTATCATTTATCGGTTGAAGTGATTTTCTGCCATCCTTGGCCATAAACTACACAACAGTGCCACTCGAAAGAAAAAAGCTACGATAAAAAGAAGGAAACTTTTAGGTATGTTGTAAATTTTAGCAGTTGGTCCGTAAAGAAGATGTATCAGTGTGACTTGCCTATTAATAAAAGAAGGAAACATCTCTGATGGAGTGAGCATTATAAGCAGCACGAAGAACAACCTGTGTGACATGTGAGCATGATGATCAATCAACAGGCATTCAATAAACATTCGGCCTGATGTCCATTCGGGGTATTCTTCATTCGGCTCTATTACCTTCGGCCTAATAGCCGTCGGCCGTACATTTTTCCTAGTTATGCAAAAAACTCTATTTCATTTGTATGAGAACACCCTCTACGCTCTGAAATGACTGACAATATCATAGACATTTCATGCCTTCAACAATGTTCACATGCCGAATTCAGTTCGGTTTGCACATATTATGCAAACATTCTCTTTATTCTGCTTCATTAGGGTGGCGCTATGTTGCACACAGATGAAGGAGGGGTCGCAGACCCTCAACTTTTGAAACGTTCCTTGCCTGTAACATCACAAATTTTGTTTTAAATATTTACTTGATTAATTTTTGAGTTATTAGTCATGTTTATCTGTATGAGAGCCTTTACCGTTACCCACCACAATAGAAACATTTCTGTTCTTCACAAACCTTCACATTTTTTACTAAGAAGAAGTTCAAACTTCCATCAGTATATGCTTATTAACTGGTAAACACACAATTTGTGATTAATTATCTGAATAAATATTATGTTATATCGATTTTTTTTTTCTAAAATTTCCACTCCTTCATAACAATGTGAAAGAATTGCCTATTTTTAAAAAAAATTAAAAATCACAGATCATATATTTAACAATGTGACTTCAAAGAGCAGCCTATTATCAAAAGAAGGAAAAATCTCAGATGGAGTGAGCAGCATAAGTATAAGCAAGTACTATCTGTGTGACATTGTGGGAATGATGATCATTCTGCCTGGTGGTATTTTGGTTCAATGACCATTCTGCCTAATGTCTATACGGGATATTTGTTCATTCGGCTGCATGACGTTCGGTCTAATGGTCTTTTCCTTTTTCATAGATGGAAGGGAAGGCTTTAAAATCCTCCATATGCCAAATTTAGTTCCCTTTGCTTTATTACTGCTTTGTAACCGTTGAGTTACAAATGGTTGGTTTTTGTTTTGTATTTTATGTTGAGTATCGCACCTTTCACGTTTCTTGTGTAAAAACAGTAGGAAAATAGAGAAGTGAAATGTTAAAGTACCGCTGTAAGTGTTTTGTCGTTACCAATTATGTAACAAGACTGTAGAAATGAGCGGCAACGAAATAGCAAATGATGGGAAAGGGAGAACATTAGAATTTTATAGGGTGTCCCAGAAAGTATGGGCACAACTTTGCAGCTCTGCCATTTGGGAATGGATGCATAAACAAACTTTATTTTCACACATATCCTGCTTTAATATATTAACATCAAATGCCAATCATTAAAATTTGCATTTTACACTTCGTTCGGATGCGGTGGAGCATTCCCTAAAAGACCTTTTAAAGCTTCTGCACAAATTGCTATATTTTTCAATAACATCGCTTAACAAATTGTTTTCTACGCATGAAATTAAGCTCGATAAAAATTTAAAAAAATATATCCGTATATTTCTACATGCGTATTTATTATACAACCCTTAGTTTGAATTGAAAACATATATTTTTGAACCTGAAAAATGAATTCAAACACCAAAATCGATATTTATGAAAACCCGTTTTTCTAATAGTTGAAAACAAGCTTCTAAATATATATCACTGCATGCAGAAAGCTCAAATTAGATTTCACTATAAGTAAAATAAATGCTCTAGCTTTATAAAGTATAGATCAAATTATTGTTAAACTCGTAAAAACATGTTTTAAAACTCGAATGTTTGTGGGCATGTCTTATCCAAAAATAGAAAAGGCGAATTTTCAGTTTTCTCAAAATTTTAAAATACCCGTGCGCACAGACAACCCGTATTTTTATGAAAAATTCAAATCAACTATCTGAGGAAACATGTTTTCGAATATATCATGCGAAAAAAATTCGAAAAAAATGTTTCAAATTTGGGTATTTGTCAAAACCGTAAAAAAGTAGTTTGTGCAGAAATTTTAAAAGTTGTTTTTTCATTTTAAATATTCTGCATACAAAAACTCTTTTTAATGAATAAACTTTTTACAGGTATCAATGAAAATACTTTAAATAAAAATACAAAAATATAAAAATTGTCGTTTGTTAAGAAAATGATTGTATTTTCGCTATACAAAGTTGTGCCCATACTTTCTGGGACACCCTATAGCGGCAACCGCCTTAAATCAGCAGCTATTGCTAACGACGTCCGTGTGCTGTTGATGTTTAAAATATCTTTATAAGGTAGTGGCAACTATATTGTCATCTTAACTTTTTTTCTTTCTGCTCGATAACAACTTATATCGTAATTATTTTTCGGATATCTCATACGTGTGATTACTAACAACGCTGGATATGTTTTTTATCCTCAACCAAGCGTTAATCATAATTTGGGAGCTGTTTGTATACTGAAAAACGTTTAAATTTATCTGAAAAAAAAAGCTTAAACACTGTAAACCCCCCACCAATAGTCAGCAGCGGTATGTACCGGTACCAACGATAGATTTAGGACATTAAAGTGTTCAAAACTTGGTCCAAATTAACACACATTTTTTTACTCAGAATAACTCGCACACGCCACAATTGAAAACATTCAATGAATTATGTAAGTAACGTGAATGTTCTTGTGATAAGTTTTTGTATCGCGAAACTCCCTTGATTACCTGGTAGCTAGCCGACCCTGGGATTGCCGGAGAGATCTTGTGTCCCGAGTTGGCCCGGCACTGGTTCGATCTGCAATTTGCTGTCCCTTTCTGGGTTGTTACCGAACGGTAACTAAATTTTGATCTGTGTGGAGAAATAGGGCTTATTATTGTGAAGGAAACAGCGATCAATTTAAAATTACTCGGTCGATGGCCGCGGCGATGGGGCGCGTACACGAACCACCGATGGGTGGCGAAATTTGTCGATCGAGTGAAGGTGGCATCGATGGGGACCGGACGCAGTGAGAGGCGTCCACTTTCAAGATTTAAGAATCGCGACCAAAGGGGGCCCAGCGATATCACTGCTGGGAGCAGGATCAATTTGATTCCAACTATTTTGCCAGCAAGTTGCGTCGAAAAGTTAAAGGTAAAACCAACGTGTGCGTGAAGATTCCCCTTGGGATTGTATGCAGGTCGAATCCGGTAGCTTCCGAATATTTTCGATTACTTCAAAAAGGCCGATTACTTCACCGTAGGCACATCCGACCTTTTCAGTTAACGGAAGGCCGTGTTCTCGTCGGAAGACTTGCTCCACCTCCAGAAGGCCCGCGTCGTCGTCGGAAGCGTGGCAGCATCGTTCAGAAGCCCGTTTTGTTACCAAAAAGCACTCCGAAGCCCACGTTGTCCACGAAAGACCCGATGTGTCGTCGGAAGGCCTACATTATCGCCGGAAGTTCCGCTCTATTGGCGGATGAATCACTCCACCGGAGGGGATTCCCACTCCGTCGCTCTAAGGCCCGTTTGTTCCACGAAAACCCCATTGCGCCGCTGGTGGGCCCATTACGTGACTTAGAAGCGCCGCCACATGTCTCGCTTCGCCGCTCCAAGGCTTGGGGTCCCAAGTAACACACATGTTATATAAAAGTTACGACAGCGCAAGTTTTGGTTGTATAGAAGTTTATTTTACGTTATTTCAACACAATGTTAGATTTACGTAAAATAAACTTCTATACAACCAAAACTTGCGCTGTCGTAACTCTATTATAACATGTGTGTTGCTTGGGGTGCACTGCTACTGGATTCGTTTCTCCGCCGTGAGGCCCAACGCCGGGATCAAACGCCGTGTCCGCCCTGTGCGCTTAAACTCCCGAGGTTAAACATAGCTTCAGGGTTGACGCGGCCGATACCGTACTTCATTGTCTTTTTGTGTTGACAATTCAAATTTGACACCTGTTGTGGTCTCTGGAGCAACGCACGCTAGATTGGTTTTGTTACTTTTGAGAGTTGAACTTTTCTCTCAGCTCATTTCTGTTTCATTTGTATGGGAGCCCCCCTTTCCAGAGGGGGGAGGGTTCTCACACTATGCTAAGAACCTTCCCCGGCCCCATGCCTCCCTGCATACAAAATTTGAAACCAATCGGTTCAGTAGTTTCCGAATGCATAGTGGTCAGACAGACAGACAGACAGACAGACGGAAATTCATTTTTATATATATAGATATATATAGATAGATATATAGATAGATAAATAAATATAAATTTCTAGATTGTTGCAATGTTGACATCTAAGTAAGGGTTAGATCTTGTGATCTATCAAATAAAACTGGTCACAAATATGAACAACATTCGTTATATATTAGCTTTTGTACGGTGGTATTGCCAGTGGTGGTTACATCGACTATACGAATATGGGCAGACCGCTTCTGATTCATATGCAGAAGGTCCTGGGTTCAATCCATGGCTCGTTCTCTTCTTCTTACCTTGTATCTTTCTATCTGCTTTTTTCCTCTTCTCTACATATATAACGCCTACAAGTTATGCAACCAAGCGAACTGTGCCGCATCATCTTCACAGTAATCGACACATAATCTACGACTGTACGCCTGGCATCCAGGAACCTATTTCAACCTATGATTCCTCTAGGATTCGAATACATACTTTCCAGAAGTTATGAGTTCCTCCAGGAGTTTTTACGCGAATTGAACCAGCGGTTCCTAACGTAGGTGCTCCAGGAGCTCTACGGGGTTCCTTTGGAACTTCCTTCAGGAGTTTCTGTGAGAGTTTCTCCAGTGTTTTCTAAGGGAATCCCAACAGGAGTTCATATAGGAATTTCTTCAGATGTTAAAACCAAAACTCATCCAGGAATTCGTCCATGAGTACCTACGAGAAATCCTTCAGAAGTTCATGTAGGAATCACTAATTTCTCGAGGAGTAAATGGGGGAATTATTCCGGCAGTTCTTGTCGGCATTATTCTAAGATTCCATACAGAAATGCCTCCTGCAAATGCTGTGGGAATTTCTGCAGCAGTTCTTACGGAACTTCGTCTAGGAGTTTCTTCGAGAATCCCCCAGTAGACCCCATGATACCTTCTCTAGGAGTGAATACTGGGATTTGTACTATAGGAATCTTACCATGAGTTTTTACGGGAATTACCCGAGTAGATGATCAGGTTCCTACGGGAATCCCATAAGGAGTTTTGGCAGGAACCACAAGAAGCTCTTGCGTGAATTCCCCTAGGATTTAATGTGGAAATTTGGGAAAATCCTCTGTGAGTTCCGACGGGATTTCCTACAGGACTTTCTACGAGAAACCCTTTAGGAGTTTCTGTGGAAATTTCTTCAGAAGCATAAATACTGGAATTTCTATTGTAGCTCCTTTGGTAATTTCTTCAAGAGTTCTTTTTGAAATTTCTCCAGGAGTTCGTGAGAAAGTTTCTCCAGAAGTAAAATTACTGGAATTCCTGTAAAGCGCCCTCAGGAATTCACCCAGAAGTTTCTTTTGAAATTTCCAGAAAAAATTATGGCAATTCCTCCAAGTTCTTCTACAGGTATCCCAGTAGGAGCTTCTGTGGGTTCTTCTTCAGATGATAGCACTAATGTTAATCCAGGGATTCCTCCAGGAGTATCTACGGGAAATCCTTCCGAAGTTTTTACAGGAGTTGTTATAGATTTTTTTTACTTATTCGTTTACAATATTTACTGCCGTAATGCTATGTTAGTTTAGAAAGCCGAAGTACTCGCGGCTGTTTCGAGGTTAGGGATAAAATAATGGGAAGGAGGGATTTAGGGGTCTTAAATTAAATTATTTGCTAACTTATACTAAAAACATTCAAAAGCGCAGTCAGCTTTTCGATCAGCAGTCACGCTGTTGAATTTTGTACAAACTATACAAATCAACGTGGTGCTGATAGCGGTGACCAATTTCTGGAAGATTATATTTAGGGTGCCTATACCAGTTATCGCACTATCTAAGGAAAACTACTTCTACAAAAATAAAAAGAAGACCGACGAATGTCATCGATACGTCAAACGATAGATTTGTTCTCATACTTAACAGGAAAAATATAAAATCTGAGCCAAACCCACTTTTACTATTTATTACGGCGTGTGCCAATGATAGGAACCCTGTACCAGTTATGGACATATTTGTTAATTTCGGTTCCACTTCGCACTATTTACATGCATTCCTTGTGGGATTTGCCATAACTGGTACACTATGGCAAAATAGGGTGCAAGGAAGCCGAAATTTTAAGGAAAATTATTTTTTTCTATCATAATTTGAGCAAAATGGGCAGTTTGAATGAGTGTTCAACTATGGCGAATTTGAGGTACTATAGCCATAACTGGTACACTGAGCCTACTGGTGCATTACTTTGCTTTGATTTTTTTTTGTTAATGTCTACAAAACATTCATAAGAAATTATTGCTTTACTCTTGTGAGAACTAACCTAGAATATCCTGGTTCCAGTATGCGTCTTTTTTAAATTATCTTCCAATACTATTCGCTGAAAGAATTCATCCAGAAATTCTTAATATTATTCAAAAAATCATCAGGTTATCCTGGAGAAGTTTTTAGGTGCATCGCTGGAAAGATGATTGAAAGATTTCTGAAATTTCCGAAGGAATTCCTGAATTAATTTTTGGAGAGAACCGGAGAGGAATTTCTGAAGAAATCATTTGAGGAGATCCTGGAAAACATAAATCTCTGAAGTAACACCTGGATGAATCCCTGGAGCACCTCCTACAGAAATGCCTGGAGAAGCCCTGTAGAATACCTGGAGCAATTCCCGGAGGAATCCCTGGAAGAATTTCTGGAAGTATACCTGGAGGAATCTACATAAATTATGGGAGGAATACCTAGAGTAATTTCTGAAGAGATCTCATGATTAAATCGACGATAAATTTCTGGAGGAATCCTTGGAGAAATTCTTTGAGAAATCCCTGAAGGAATTCCTAGGAAAATCTCTTGAGAGTATCCTGGAGGAATGCCTGGAGGAATTCCTAGAGGTATTCCTGTGGTAAACTTCTGGGAGGAATTCTGGACGGAATTGCTGAAGAAATTCTTGGAAGCAATTCTTGGAGGAATCTCTGGGGGAATTCCGGTAGGAATGTCTGGTGTAAACCCTGAAAAATTCTTGAAAGTATACCTGAATAATTTTCTGGAAGAATTGCTAACATAATTAATTAAGGATGTCCAGGAGCAATTTCTGGAGAAATTCCTGAACAAATTCCTGGGTAATTCCTTCAGGAATTTCTGGAGAAATTCTGGATAAAATCCTGGAGGAATGCCTAGAAGAATTCGTAGAGGTATTCCTGTGGAAATTGCTGAAGGAATCTCTAGATGAATCTGGATAGAGTGACTGAATGCATTTCTAGAAAAAGCTCCAGAGAAATTCTGGGAGATTTCTTTTTTTGTTATTTTTCTATTTCTAAAAAAAAACCTTTGAAAAATTCTTGGAGGAATCCTCGAAGGAATTCCTGGGGGAATCCTTGAAAAAAATAGTGGAGAAAACCCTGATAAATTCCTGAAGATATTCCTAAAGAATTTCTGAAGAAATTCCTAGAGGATTCCCTGGAGGAACCCTTGGAGGAACTTCTGGAGGAATCCCTGGGAAAATTCCTGAAATTTGTGGAGAAATCTTACGAGGTATCCCTGCAGCAATTCCTGATAGAATTTTAGGAGAAATTCCTGGAGGAATGCCTGGATCAATTCCTAGAGAAATTGCTGGAGATGCTGAAGTTTTTAGGTGGCCAAATTTTGGTCTGCATGGTTTATAAACAGTTCCTTTGGAAATTGCTGGAGGAATTCTTACAACAATTACTTTATGAATTTCTAGGGGAATCTCTAGAGAGACTCTGGGACAAATTCTTTAAACAATCCTCTGAGAAATTCACGAAGAAAGTTCTAGAGAAATTTCTGTAGTCATTCCGGAGAAATTTTCGAAAGAATTTCTGAAGGAATCTTGGAATTCATGGAGGAATTCCTGGAAAAATTCCAGAAGATATTCCTAGAGAAAGTCCTGGAACAATTTCTGAAGGCAACCCTGAGAGATTTCCTGGAGAAATTCCTGGAATTGCTGACATAAATTATGATGGAACTTCTTTATTTATTCCTGAAGGAATACCTGAAGACATTCCTGGAGGAATTCCTCGAGAAGACCCTGGAAAAATTCCAGGATGAAATCCTGGAGGAATGCCTATATGAATTTCTGGAGAAACCCAGGAAGAATTCCTGAAGCAATTCCAAGAGAAACTCCAGGAAGAACTTTTGGGGAACTCCTGGAGGAATTTCTGGAGGGATTCCTGAAACAATTCCTGGAGAAATATCTGGTGGAATTCCTAGAGGAATCGCTGGAAAAAATCCTGGAGAAATTTCTGCAAGAATCCAAGGAGGAATCCCTGGAAAATACCTAGAAAATTTCCTGGAAGAATGCCAAGGAGAATTTCTGGTGGAATTATTGGAGAATTCCCTGAAGTAATTCCTGGAGATATCTTTGGAGGAATTTCTGTGGGAGTCTCTGGAAAAAAATCCTTGGAGGAATCCCTTGAAGAAATCCTGGTGGAATTCTTGGAAGAATCCTGGATACAATTACTGGAGGAATCTCAGGAGGAATGCCTGGAGGTAGTCCTAAAGAAATGCTTTGAGGAAACTCTGAAAAAAAAAATCTTGTAGGAATTCCTGAAGAAATGTCCATAGGAACTCCTGGAAAAGTCTCTAGAAGAATCTCTGGTGGAGTTTCCGTTAAAATCGCTAGATGAATTCCTGGAAGATTTTTTAGAGAAATTCCTGCAGGAATTCTCAGAAGAATCCCTGGAAAATTATGCTAGAAGAATTCCTGAAGAAATTTGTGGATGAATCTCTCAAGGAATTCGTAGAGGAATACCAGGAATAATTTCTGCAGAAATCGCAGATAGAATTCTTGGAGAAATTCTGCAGTAATACTTAGAATTGTTCCTGAAGAAACCCCAGAAGGAATTCCGGAAGCAATTTCAAAGGGAATTCCTATGGTTCCTGGAGGAAGTACTGAATTAATTCCCGAAGGCGTTCCTTGAAGAATACAAGGAGGATTTTTTGACGGAATCCTAAAAAGAGTTCCTGGAAGAATCTTAGGGAGAATTTTCAAAATAAGTTTTTCCAGAATCACAGAAGGAATTCCCGAGTTGAGCCCTGCAGTAATTCTTGGAGGAATTCCTGGAGGATATCCTAGAGAAATGTCTTTAGGGATTTACGGAGGAATCTCTAGAAATTCTCCTGGAATCACTAGAAGAATTCTTGGCGAAATTTCTGGAGGAAGCTCTAGAGGCATTTCTGGAGGAATCCCTGGATGAATTTTTAGGGGAATCCCTGCAGCAATTCCCAGAGGAATCCCTGGAATAATTCCTGGAGGAGTCTCTGGAAAAATTTGTGGAGAAATCTCTTGAAAAATTACTGGAGAAATTCCAGGAAGAATTTCTGAACGAATTGAAGACGGAATCGTTGGAGAAATCCACAGGAATTCTAAGAAGAATTCGTAGAGGAACTCTTTGAGGAATTCCCACGGCAACCCCTGTAGCAGTTCCTGAAGCAATCCCTGCGGGAGTTCCTGAAGAAACCCCAAGAGGAATCCCGGAAGCAATTCCCAGAGGCATTTCTAAGGGAGTCCCTAAACAGTCCCTTGAGAAAGTACTGAATTGATTTCTGGAGGAGTTCCTGAAAGAATTCCAAGAGGAATTCTTGAAAGAATTCTAGAAAGTGTTCGTGGGAGAATCATTGGAGGAATTTTAAAAATAATCCCTGGAATTGTTTCTGGAAGAAACAAGAAGAAATTCCCGGGTGAATCCCCGGAGGAAATCTTGCAGAAATACCATGATGAATCCTGAAAGCAATTCCATAGGAAATTTCTTAGGAAAATCTCAAAATAGCTTTCTTAACAAGATCCTGGAAGAATTTCTGTAGGAAAAAATATGAAAGAATCCATGTTTGTAATATTTGTTTTGATGAATTAATGAATTATTAACTATGGAATCTTTGGATGGACTCCCAAAATAATGTTTTGTTCAAAGTTTTAAGGAACTCCTGATTTAATTTTTAGCTATTCTTTGTTAAAATTTCCTGTAAAGGTTTCTGGAAGCGTTCTAGAAATTTTCTCAAGAGCTCATTCAGCAGTTTTCCGGAAATTCACCGGGAGTTCTTACAAGAATTCTTCCATCAGTTCATCCTGGTGGTGTTTCTGGAGCTCCATTACGAGTGACTCCAGATATTCTTCAAGAAATTTCTCCTGTAGCAGCTTTGGGACATTCCACAGGGGTCCTTTAGAAGGTCCTGTAAGTGTTAATTTGAACTGCTCCGAGAATTCATTCAGGAGTTTTTTTTTTCATTTTTTGAAAATCTCGGAGCTCTTTCTGGAGCTCCGTTACGAGAATTCTTCATGAAATTTCTCCAGTAGCAATTTGGGAATCCCTACAGTTGTTCCTTCAGGAATTCCTTTAGAAACTCCTCCAAAAGGTCTCAGCATTCTTCCAGTTGTTCATAGGGAATACCTCAATGAATTGTTTTAGGTATTCTCCCATGAGTTGCTCCAGAGAGTTCCTCCCTTGAGAATCCCTCGGTTGCTACCTTATGATTTTTCGATGATTTCTCCACTGAGATTTGTCCAAGGGTACTTCTGTTTGGATAGCTCAAGGAGTTCCTGCTCCTTAAATTCTTTCAGGACCTTTTTTTTTATAAGAGTTCTTCCTCTGCGAAGTTTCTTTGCTGAGATTTTTGCAGAAGTTCTTGTAATCCCTTGATGAAATCAGTAAAGAATTAAATGAAAAATGAAAAAAGAACTCCAAGAGAATTTCTGAAGAAATATCCAGATAAATCTATGAATAAGGACCTCAAACAGAATTGCAAAACGTGACTGTCACGTAGAGGACCTGGGATCGAATCCCACTCCCGACAAACTCGCAAAATGTGAGTTCTTCCTTCGGAAGGGAAGTACAGCGTGGGTCCCGAGATGAACTAGCCTAGGGCTAGAAATCTCGTTAATACAGATAAAAAAAAAGAATTGCTAAAATAATTTTAGTTCAGAGCATTTTTTACTTGACAGAAATGGTCTACATATTTTGCACATTCAGCTCTATGTTATTACAAGTTTCATCTCTGTGCTGAAGAAAAACGTGACATTTAGTCATTTTGAGAAGGAACCATTGCCTAAATTTCTACGCTTTGAGACGTCCAATAAAGTTATGGCTATTAGTGTACCTACCATTACTTGAGGATAATTTCCAGAGAAAGCCTATAGGGAATTCTGGAAGAAGTTCTCTCAAAAGTTATAAAATAAATTCCTGGCGAAACTTTGGAAAGATTTTCTGAAAGAATGGTTAACTATGGATGCCGAAATGAACTTACCAAAACTGATATAAACAAGAATTTCCATAAAAATCAGAAGAAATACACAATTTTTGACATCTACCACCCCAGAAGCATTCAGGGAGCTTAACAAGCATTCAGCTTTACAGCTTTAGAGGAATTTCAAGGCGTTTCATAGCGTATCAGGGTGTGTCGAGGGTTTCAGAGGCACTTAGAGACTACCAAGAGAGCTTCAAAAGGGTTTTAGAGGGATTGATTTAGAGGCGATTCATAACGATTTCAGAGGACATTACAAGGCTTTCAGGGGACTCCCGGCGATTCAGAAGTTTCTGTGAGCATCATGGGAGTCTGTATGAAGAAGTGTGTACTGCTTTGCAATTACTTTTCGCTGCCATTACCCACGATTGAATGTTTTGCCATCAGCCGTTGATTAATCGATAAATGATTATCTCTGGTATTTATGAGGCCAATATCTAGTGCTTTGAACTCAAACCCGTCTCTCTCTCCAAACAAAACCATCCCCTGGCCGTACCACCGAAATCGACCCGCCGTCGCTGACAAATTCCCGGATTGGGCTCCCTCCGCCAGGGGCTCCTTTTTATCGGACGCGAAATAATGAACTCATTAACGATTAATGGACTAGCGGTCGTTAATTTGAACCGCTGCACGCGGTGACTCTCCCCCAGCCAGCTTACAAAGCGACGAACCCGTTTCTGCCAAACAGTTGCCCAATCCATCTTTCAAGTTGGCCGGATGATGGATGAACCCGAAAAGCGCTACCTCTATTTCGCGGAATTCTCGGTCCCTCCCATCTCTATTGACTGCCTGAATAGTTAACCTAATAATAGCAATAACAATGAGCGAGGAGGCATTCAAACTTTCCAAAGATGTGCCTCGCGGGAAGGAAAATGTATCTCCCATGGCCCTGCTGCCATGGATGGCGGCAGCAGTATTCGAATAAGTTACCCGGTCCCCGTCGTCGCCATGGGAAGAAAATAAACATCTGCAAATTGCCATCTGTCACTTCCTTTAGTTTAAATTACCATTCAACCTTGTCATCCGATGACGACTACGAGCAACTGCTGTCTTGGCACAGGAAAAACATCCAATTGACATTCCAATCGCTACTGGTGCTGGTGGATAGCTGATGCTGATGCTTCTGCCTCCACCCCGCGCGAGCGGATACGCAATCATAAATCAATCATAGATTAATCGCGATTTCCTATCGATGATGGTCTAATCTAATCGCGGGGAGCACACCGGGGCAAACGGTTCACTTTCTGCTGATTTGCTGATTCGCTGCGTACAATTATGTAGTCGTCGTCGTTGTCGTCCAAGTCGTCGTCGCTTGAAGTTGTCGAAGGGTACCTACATAACTAACGCGCATTTTCCTTCCACCCTAAAACACTGCAAATTATCGTCACCTTCAAACCTGCCATTATCGACGCGTGATAGGCACCGGGTTGACTTCTCTGGCTAGAGCTGGCCCATTATCCGTTGGCCCCACGACGACAGTAGTGTTAAGTTGTAGCTGATTGCAGCATAAACGGGTGGTGACGCGATGGTCTTGCTGTGGAGACACGTGTTTCAAGATAAGACGTTGAGTTCCGTTGGGCAAGATTGTTAACTGGGAGTCGAGTAAACTTTGCTTCTTTGTATATTTGATGTTTATTTAAAACACTCAGCTATTTACTATTATCGATAGAGCTTTATCTGTTAACATAAACATCATCTAGCTCAATAGTTAAAGTAGTATGCTTAACAGACTGTTTGACAGAGGGACGTCCATTGAATATATCACGCAAATATACAAATTGTCTAACTTTTTTATATGACCTGCACAATATCTGCATGAGTCGTCACACTTCTACATATGAACGCACCCATTATCTTCTCGTAATTTACGGGCATTCTCCATAATATTGTTTATTCTGCAGAGGATTCTCCAGAGATTTTTCTTAGAGTTTATGAAGGGATTTTCTAGTAATTTCTCCATGGATTCCTTCCGGGGTTCCCTAGGATGTTATTTTTCTTCTTATTGGCGAAACATATTAACTTGTACAAATCCTGATCCCTTAGTGAGTGTTTTATGAACAATTCCACAGTGTAAAACTGAGAGGATTTCCCAGGGAACCGCTATATTTCCATAATTTCTAAAGGTATTCAGCCATGGTTTCACTTAAGATTTTTTAAATATTATTTTATATATTCTTCCAAGAATTCATCATTAATAATCATTTTAAGAATTTTTTGGAATTACACTAGGAATTCTCTTTGGATTGTTTCTTTATGGAATTTCGCCCAGGATTTTTCTGCCTGAAATTCATTCAGGATCTTATCCAGATATTCTCGACTGGATTTCTTCTAAAATTCAATCCATAAACTTGATTCTTTTTTATTTCAAGGATTCCTCGAATAACCCTCGAGAAATTGCTATTAGAACTTTTTCATAGATTACTTCGGGGATACCTTAGGATATTTCCAAAGCATTATCTAGAACTCCCTCAGCATTTCTGTAGGGGATTCCTCCCGGAAATCGTCCAATTTTTCAGGATATATTATTTTTGAGATTCCTCTCTTGAGAATTTATGAAAGTTTTTTCGGGAATCCACCAGGAATGTTTTCCAGGCTTTCTTCAAGGATTGCTTCTTTTGTGCCTCCAAGGGATTCCAATGGGGTTTTTTCCGAAATTTCTCCAAACATTCATCCCAAAACATTCTCCGAGGATTCTTTCCAGGATTCCTGCAAAGGTTAGTCAGGTATTTTCGTTATTCTTCTAGAGATTTTCCAGAGTTCTGATTCTTGAAAGTATTTTTCCTGAATCCTGAAACCTTCCGGTAAACCTTCAGGCATTCTTCCATCATGTTTTTTGCTAATTTGACCAGTCCTTCGTCTCGGCATTCCTTTAGGGGCTTTCAGAAGTTTTTCGGAGATGCCTCTCGATTGTTTTTTCTAGGGAATCTGGGATTTCCTCCATAGATGTTCTTATTTTATCTGCCAGCAATAATATATTTTTTGTGTCACAATGTGAAACAATGTACTATAACTTTGTCGCACATTCGATTTGCCTATCTCATACCGGATCAGAGATACAGGTCGGACTCGACTATACGGATGCTCGATTATCCGTGATTCAATTATCTGGCAAAAAATGGCTCGATAATCTGGGAATCAAATAATTGTTCATTTTGTTTTCACAATTTGAGATGGAAACATGTCGAAAGATCCCAAGTAACATTTGGATAGCCAATTAGTCTTGTAGAGGTTCTGACAACCGCCAGAAAACCTAATACCTTTTATTTTGGTTTTATGATAGTTCTAAGAATCTCTTTTAGACTATTTGATTGGAAAATGTTACTTGGGCATGCAGATTTTTCTGCTAAAGCTCCATTCTCAATATATATAATAACAATATTGTCAACCGTTTAATTTAAGCACTATAACTACAGTGTATCAAACAATTGTCCGTACAGCAATTTTTTGGCCAAAATCATTTTTCATTCACATGTTCATAACTTTTTATACGTTAATCAAAAACGCTGAAATTTTGACCAATCATGAACCATTTATTAAAGCTCCATTGGTAAAATTTTGAGTGAGACCGAATAAGTGTTCTGAAAGTTGTGGAACATTTAGAAAAACTTATAAGATTTTTTAACACAGTTTTAAAACATTATATCTCAGTATGTACTCGATGAAACTTTTTCAATTTTTTTTCTGTTACAGCTGATACCTAAGACTTTTATATGCAGCTACTTTTGAGGTTTTAAATTCACAACAAAAAATATGAAAAATATGCTTATGTAGTTGACGATGTTTAAAAATTTACCATATTTTGCATATATAATCTGCCAAACGTTTTCCACCAATAAAAGTGCATCAACTGAACGAAAAATACATAGGACCTACTCTTCATATGTAGTTTAGTAGGTCCTGTATAACAATATTACATTAAGAGAATTTAAAAACATTGAAAACCCTTGGCACTTTTATCGATCAAAATATGATAAATTTCCTAATGGCACTCTGAACATATACAGATTTTTCATATTTGGGTAATTCTCGCTGAGACCGGCCCACTATTTACACCTTGTCTTCAAAAACGTTTAAGGTGCCGATTTTCTGAAAGCCCTCGCTAAAAAAGTAAGAAAATTGCATTTGGTTACTCAAATTGATGGACCCCCCGTTAGATAGAGCCACAACATTTTTTGCAGACCCATTGATTTTGGTCAAATGGTGGCTCATTTAAACCATTATAACTCAAAAGTTTCTCCAGAAACCACCTCAAAACGAATTGTTGTTGAAAAGAGGAAAGATAGAGCTACTATTTACAATAATAAAAAGTTGGGTCGGCCATATTGATTTTGGCCGCCATCTTGGATTTTTATACCAAAACATTTTTTGCACCATGAGGGCAACCACCGATTTTCAAATTTTTTGCATCAATTGAAAGCTGAGGCATTTATACATAACATATCAAAAAATTAGAGATGTCTTTTTTTCCTACCAAAAGTTATCTGCAGTTTTGTAAATTAAGCCACGTTTTCTCCATACATTTCCATGCGCAACAACATGCAACAGCATCCGAGTTTACGCCTGCATGTATACACAAAGGCGCGTGCCGCAAAATTTGGCCAAGTCGGAGGTTCGTTTCCGTTTTTGACTGTTTTTCAATGATGCGGGCATTGTTTTCATAACTTTTATAGTGTTTTGAAAAGCTTAAATCTTCAGCTTTCCATTAGTGGACTCAGAATTTAAATTCGTGTTCGTGAACACTGCGAAATAACGCTGCATTTATGTAAATAGCTGGCACCGGGCCGATTGTGCGATATTTGCCAGAAAACCATTCGCCAGAATGCCATTGACCAGAAAGACATTTGCCAGAAAATACCATTTCCCAGAAAACCGTTTGCCAGAAAGAACCATTTCCCAGAAAACCATTTGCCAGAATGTACCATTCCCCAGAAAGTACCATTTCCCAGAAATTTTCCATAGTTCTCAATCCAGAAGTGTTCCTAATCTAATGATAATTTAAAAAAATCTTATTGAAAAATAAATCGTGCTTTAATTTGTTTGGGATCAATTAGCCCACAATAACGATTGTAAAAATGTAAAATTTAATTTTTGTTCAGATTTATATGCCAAAGTTAAATAAATTATCGGAACTGAAGTAAGAGCAAACACGAAATGATTTTAGAGTAACTTTTAAAGAAAAGCCTATAGTTTGAAGAAGGGCAAATCACTCTGAAACAAAAAATTATGTGAACTCAAACCTTTCAAACGTAACAATACATTAAATCTTTTATATTATTCAAATATTTTATTGCGCACAACAGCTTATTTTTCCAATTAGAACATTTCCACAAATTTGTCTTGTGGACAAGTTGATCATGATGTGGATCCAATTGATCAAATATTATTTTGACGGAATTTGATCAATACTCATCAAAGATTTTCCTTTCTTCAACACATAGGATGTTCTTCCCAGCTTTTACTGGTATGGAATTTTTGGCTTTACTTATATTTTTCAAAGATTCCCTGCTTTCAATTGAAAGTAATTGTTTAAGCTTATTTTTGACAATAACAATAACATGATTTCTTTTAATAATAATTTTTGTGCCAAACAGCAAAATTACCCGGAATTGTTGATCACACACTTAAGTCAATCGAATACCATAAACAAAAACCTTTTGGAAGCAACGAGTAAAATACACAGCAATAATAACTCAAGTGACGGTTTCACCTATACCATTAGCCTGACTGTCACTGCCCGAAAGCTATTACCATTAGGCTGAATATCAATTTGATCAAGTGATATCAAGCTATAAAAAGCTTGTTCTTGAGAAAATTAATTCTAATAATTCCCCAGCAGAGTTTTTCCTTCTTTTAATCATCTGCTGTTACTTCTGGATGAACTTCTTAATTTATTTGCGCCAATATATTCCCTTATCACGGTAATTGTAATATGTGAGCTTAACATATTTGGGCTTTGGTATTTATTATGGCTAATGGCGCTCCGGCTACTGTTGTAGAATCTTAATATCAATGGGGTTAGGGCATTCGACTGAAGGCCGTTGGGTCGAATCTCATTTGGTCAAAAAGTTAATTTGCCGAATGGCCATATTTTTTTTCGTTTTCTCCTTTTATGCAGTTAAAATAATTGTTGAAGTTGGAGCTACTGTACTTTAACCATGAATCTTTCCTTCTTTTAACCCTTCAGCGCGCGCGCTGTTGTAAAAAGTACAACACTACCAAAAAACCTCGCTTTTTGTATACAGCGCGAGCGCGATGCAGTTTCGGTTGCTTGATGGCGCGCGTCCTGGAAGGTTAATTATAGGAACAATAAACGGGTCTAAGATCTGTTTTTTTTTTTTCAATAATTAAACTATTAGTTCCGATATACCAATACCAATATTGCTTTATGGTTCTAACATAATCAACAATTTATGCCAAAAACTAGTCTTACAACGAATCTAGAAAGAACAGCCTGTGTTTAGAAGAAGGAAAAATTCACTATTTGAACTAGCCAAGTAACCACGGTGCTGAAGCCTTATTGCATGCAGATATACGGTGTATTTAGAACAATCATTACTTTACATGAACATTTAAGGTTGATTTAAAGTGGAAATGGCAATTATGTGACTGAACTGAGATTATACCAGTATAATCTTAATTTGATTTTATAATTGATCATTTCCACTTTAAATCAACCTTAAAGTTGGATGTAAAGTAATGATCGCTCTAAATACATCGTATATCTGCACGCAAAAAGGCTTCAGCACCATGATTACTTGGGGAGAGATTAGTTTAGTTGTAGAAAAATAGTTTTTTGCATCGAAACCGTTGATGTTCAACTAGTGAATTTCGCCTTCTTTTAAACATAGACTGTTCTTCTTAGTTAGTAAGACTAGATTTTACCATTAATTGTTGATTGTGGTAAACAATAAGGCAATATTAATATTGTAGAAGTATCAGACAATTATTGGAAAACCGAAAAATTTAAGAAACCGTTCCGATTCCTGTTCCATAATCACTGAATAGCGATTCGTGATCACCATTCTATCCATTGACCAATCGGCCTAATGTACTTCGGTCAGCAGTATTTTCACCATACCAGATGTTTGTGGACCTATGCACTTATAGCCTAATTACATCATTGTCTCGAGCTTAGTATCATAAGGCGTATCTGTAATGATCGATTTCTCTTCATCGATTTTCTCTTTGCTTAATAACTACCGGTGAATCATTTACAGTTGTTTTCGTAGTTCTTGCCCTAGTCGTTCTTTATCGAAACAAACCAAGAGATCATCCTAGCAGTGAACATATCAAATTATTGTAAAAGATTGAAACTGACGACATTTTTTATACCGTCAAGGCACCATTCACCGTGGATCTAAGAGGATTCGGAGCAAATAAGGGCTGTCATTTGACACCAGTCTTATAAACATTGTTGGTGCCGCTTTTAATTGCCTTCATTATAGGTTAAAATATACACAGAAGTAGAAAAATTTTCACAAAATTTGGTGATATAGTACAATTAGTAAAGGATAGTAGGGTCGCCTAATTCCGTGGTAGGTCTCCATTCACCGTGGTAGTAGGGACCCATTCACCGTGTATGAAAAATTTTATTCTACTTTGTTTAAAAATGATCAAAACAACCCAGCCAAGGGAATTTTCTTCGTTTAAATTCATTTCAAGTAATAACTTGCAAGATTTTATTAGAAAAACGAAAGTTCAAATTTTCATTTTTTTTTTCTAGATATATGGGACAATATGGGGCACGGTGAATGGAGACCATTGATTTTTAGGGTACCCATTTACCGTGCCTTTTTGTTTCAATTAAAAAGTACGAGTGATCGTTCTTTCTTGTTAAACTTACTTCGGTAATGCAAAATGCATACCTGGTATGTGAATTTTTTTTTGTCTGTATTAACGAGATTTTTAACCCTAGGCTAGTTCATCTCGGGACCCACGCTTTACTTCCCTTCCGAAGGAAGAACCCACATTTTGTGAGTTTGTCAGGAGTGGGATTCGATCCCAGGTCCTCGGCGTGATAGTCAAGTGTTCTAACCATCACACCAGGTCCGCTCCACTGGTATGTGAATTTAATTGCTTATTGGTGGAATAAAAACGTTACTACATTTAGTTTATCGCTTAAATCACCTTAGCGCAGTTTTCGTTTTTTCACTATGAATGCAGTGAACGAGCAGAAACCCGCTTCATGTAAACACACTTTAGTGTCAAAATGATACTTTTAAATGTTGCTAATGAGCGTTTTGACATGGTAACAATACATTAGTGTTGTATTGGTGAAATTGAAGGGAAATTTTCATATCATTCAATCATAATATGGAAATAATGAAAAAATATTCGAAGGCACACGGTGAATGGCGCCTTGACGGTATTAATGGACTGAAATTAATTCTTAGGAAATGAAGAAAATTCGTATTTGCCCGAAAGTACCATTTGCCAGAATGCACCAATCCCCAGAATTTAATATTTAATATTAAATTCTGGGGATTGGTACATTCTGGCAAATGGTACTTTCGGGCAAGTAGTATTCTGGCAAATGGTACATTCTGGCAAATGATTGTGCGATATTTGCCAGAAAACCGTTCGCCAGAAAACCATTCGCCAGAATGACAAACGCCAGAAAACCATTTGCCAGAATGTACCATTTGCCAGAATACTATTTGCCCGAAAGTACCATTTGCCAGAATGTATCAATCCCCAGAATTTAATATTAAATATTGAATTCTGGGGATTGGTACATTCTGGCAAATGGTACTTTCGGGCAAATAGAAATTTTATTCATTTCCTAAGAATTAATTTCAGTCCATTAACATAAAAAATGTCGTCAGTTTCAATCTTTTACAATAATTTGATATGTTCACCGCTAGGATGATCTCTTGGTTCGTTTCGATAAAGAACGACTAGAACTGGAACAACGAAAACAACTGGAAATGATTCACCAGTAGTTATTAAGCAAAGAGAAAATCGATGAAGAGATATCGATCATTACAGATACGCCTGTATGATACTAAGCTCGAGACTACGATGTAACTAGGCAATAAGTGCATAGGTCCACAAACATCTGGTATGGTGAAAATACTGCTGATCGAAGTACATTAGGCCGATTGGTCAATGGATAGAATGGTGATCACGAATCGCTATTCAGTGATTATGGAACAGGAATCGGAACGGTTTCTTATATTTGTTCAGCTTTCCAATAAATAGCTGATACTTCGACAATGATTTTTCATAAGGGCCTAACTGACTTGATCGATTTCTCTTCGTCGACTCTCTCTTTCGCTAATAACTTGAACAAAACGAACAAAATCATTATTCTTTTTGTTTCTATAGCAACATGCAGTCGTCTTCTTCGCATTTCAGCCAAAAAATCTTTGGAAAACTCAATACACATTCTGTGATAACACAAAGAGAGGATCGATAAAGAGAACTCGAAAATGTCAGTTAGGCCCAAATGAAAAATCAGTGCCGACTTCTACAATATTAATATTTCCGTATTGTTTTACCACAATCAACAATTAATGTCAAAATCTAGTCTTACTAACTAAGAAGAACAGCCTATGTTTAAAAGAAGGCAAAATTCACTAGTTGAACATCAACGGTTTCGATGCAAAACACTATTTTTATACAACTAAACTAATATCTCCCCAAGTAACCATGAAGCTGAAGCCTTTTTGCGTGCAGATATACGATGTATTTAGAGCAATCATTACTTTACATGCAACTTTAAGATTGATTTAAAGTGGAAATGGTCAATTATAAAATCAAATTAAGATTAAGATTATACTGGTACTTAGTATATTAGTTCAGTCGCATAATTGCCATTTTCACTTTAAATCAATCTTAAATGTTCATGTAAAGTAATAATTGTTCTAAATACACCGTGTATCTGCATGCAATAAGGCTTCAGCACCGTGGTTACTTGGCTAGTTCAAATAGTGAGTTTTTCCTTCTTCTAAACACAGGCTGTTCTTTCTAATTTCATTATAAGACTACTTTTTGGCATAAATTGTTGATTATGTAAGAACCATAAAGCAATACATATTGGTATTGCGGAACTAACAGTTTAATTATTGAAAAAAAAATAACAGATCTTAGACCCGTTTATTGTTCCTATATTTAAAAGAAAGAAAGATTCATGGTTAAAATACAGTAGCTCCAACTTCAACAATTATTTTAACAGCATAAAAGGAGAAAACGACAAAAAATATGGCCATTCGGCAAAATAACTTTTTGATCAAATGACATTCGACCCAACGGCCTTCAGTCGAATGCCCTAACACTATTGATATTAAGATTCTACAACAGTAGCCGGAGCGTCATTAGCCATAATACCAAAGCCCAAATATGTTAAGCTCACATCAGACGCGCCAACTTGGTCAAATTATTGGGGGGGCAAAGCCTGGTTTTTCTGATTTTTTGTATGGGGAAATCTAAAAATCGTCAAATATTGGGGGGGCAAAACCATGCTTGCCCCCCCCCCTAAGTTGGCGCCTATGGCTCACATATTACAATTACCGTGATAAGAAAATATATTGGTTAGAAATGGCACAAATAAACTAAGAAGTTCATCCAAAAAGAACAGCAGATGATTAAAAGAAGGAAAAAACTATGCTGGAATTATTAGAATTAATTTCCTCAAGAACAAGCTTTTTATAGCATTTGATCAAGTGATATTCGGCCTAATGGTAATGGCTTTCGGGCAGTGACAGTCAAGCTAATGGTATAGATGAAACCGTCGCTTGAGTTATTAATTCTGTGTATTTTACTCGTTGCTTCCGAAAGGTTTTTGTTTATGATACTCGATTGACTTAAGTGTGTGATCAACAATTCCGGATAATTTTGCTGTTTGGCACAAAAATTATTATTTAAAGAGATCATGTTATTGTTATTGTCAAGAATAAGCTTAAAGCCTGTATCCGCAATAATCGGGACACAGAAACACAGCTGTAACTCTTCAATAGATACATAAAAGTTGCTCAAATTTGGTTAAATAACATCTTAAGATGTGTTCATTTCACCTACAAAATTTCATGTGAATCGGTGCCGTACTTTTTGTTGTAGCAATGAAAGAGTATAATGTTCACCATTGAATTTTGTACAGCCCCTAGTTTTGCTTGTCAGCGCTGTAACTTTTGAATTTGGCGAAGAAAATGGCTGAAATTTTGAACACAAACCTCTCAATCTATATTCGTTGCATAGGAAAAAATTCAAAAAAATCGATCCACTATCAATAATTTTATAGTCGAAACATGTATTGGAACTGAACGTGATTTTAGCTCCTCAGACAGCAATTAGTCAACACCCTTTATTGTTTCGATTGTACTATTGAAAATATTATACCAATAATCATCAAATTTTGCAGACATAATATTCACATTATTCACTACCTTCTGTGAAAGTTTCATGAAAATTGGCAGAGAAATTCAAAAGCTATGAATAGGCAAACATCGCACATGAAAAACACGAAAAATTTTCACTAACACTCACCCCTATCAACACCAGTAGCTTTCAACCAATTGATAAAAATTGATGAAATTTTGCAAGAAAGTGTCACTATAAGTATCATAACTGCTAACAAAATTTCATAATTATCCTCACAGAACTTTGAACTGTAGCGTAAAAGAAGCATCTACTATGCGAATGAAAATTGTTCATGATTGTACAAAATACTAAAACCCACGTCAGTTTGTTTTTCACCTACAGTTAAAAGTAGTGCATCGATTTTTATGAAATTTTGCACAAATGATAAACATACGCCAAAGAGTTCTCAATCAATTATTTGGCCAATTTTACCGTTTCATTACAGAGCTACAGCCGCACTTCTACACTATTGCGGATACAGGCTTTGAAAAATTACTTTCAATTGAAAGCAGGGAATCTTTGAAAAATATAAGTAAAGCCAAAAATTCCATATCAGTAAAAGCTGGGAATGTGTTGAAGAAAGGAAAATCTTTGATGAGTATGGATCAAATTCCGTCAAAATAATATTTGATCAATTGGATCCACATCATGATCAATTTCTCCACAAGACAAATTTGTGGAAATGTACTAATTGAAAAAATAAGCTGTTGTGCGCAATAAAATATTTGAATAACATAACAGATTTAATGTATTGTGAAGTTTAAAAGGTATGATTCCACATCATTTTTTTGCTTCAGAGTGATTTGCCCTTCTTCAAACTATAGGCTTTTCTTTAAAAGTTACTCTAAAATCATTTCTTGTTCGCTCTACATCAGTTCCGATAATTTATTTAACTTTGGCATATAAATCTGAACAAAAATAAAATTTTACATTTTTACAATCGTTATTGTGGGCTTATCGATCCCAAACAAATAAAGAACACGATTTATTTTTCAATTAGATTTTTTTTTTAATTATCATTAGATTGGGAACACGTCTGGATTGAGAACTTTGGAAAATTTCTGGGAAATGGTACTTTCTGGGGAATGGTACATTCTGGCAAATGGTTTTCTGGGAAATGGTTCTTTCTGGCAAACGGTTTTCTGGGAAATGGTATTTTCTGGCAAATGTCTTTCTGGCCAATGGCATTCTGGCGAATGGTTTTCTGGCAAATATCGCACAATCCATCTAACATGAGAAATAATGATATCAGGTGCTATTACTGGTTAGCCTTTGTTGTCCTTTCGAATTTTACTGAATATCACATGTGTATGTTCAGAAAACTATTAAAGGGATAGAGCAATGATTGACATGGAGGTTAATCTAAATTTTAGGCGTAAAAAAGTGAACGTAAATCAATCCGGCGTAAAAAAAACTAACGTACAATAAGGCCACATTGTAATATGGTTTATTAAAGAACAAGTTTTTCTACTTTATCTTATTGTACTATTGAGAGTGTACAACATAAATATGATCAACAATAGCACAGCAATATTAAATTGGAATCAAAACTACATCATTCGAACTGATGGAAAAGCATGTGCTGTGCATGCATGTTTCATATCAGTTCCTCGTTTTACTCTTTCTGGTATTGCATCCTCACTAGGACAGAGTCAGTTTCTCGGCTACGTGTTTTTCAAGCTTTGAACGAATCCTCTGAAGAATTTCTCAAATAATCAAGTCCAGTCTAATCTACACATACACAGCTAACTCTTGGAAGAAACCTGGAGAATCTTAAAATCGACTACCATGATTTCGGGTGAAATTGTCCACTTTTTGTAGTTTTTGTCGAATAATTTTTGAATACTTATCAATATGGTTAATGCTTTAAAACAAGTACGACCATGGTTTTCATCAGTCAACGTGAATAAAAATTCTACTGAAAATCATTTTATTACAAAAAATATCATTTGAAGTAAAAAAATATCATTTGTAATAAAAAATCTTTCTTCGGAGTGAAATTGATCAGTCAGTGAAATGTTTTTGTAAGAGCTGAAAATATTGTTTCCTCCTGAATTAACAACCCCGGAATGCGAAAAGCTTTCCACAATTTTTACAAGTTTAGTAAATTTTCAATTATTTAAGTTTGAAGTTTAATGAATCTTAAGAAAACGCCTGAAAGTATGCAATTTCCATACAAAATATGTTTAACTTCCGGAAAAGTACAATTTTATGCATAAATATGAATATTTTTAGGTTTTTTGATGACAAAATCGGTATTAGCGAATACTTGGCAGCTAGAAACATTCATTCGAATATACATTACATTTGCGATACAGCTACAATAACAAAAGTTTGAAAGTGTCTTTGCAGTTCGCCTGACAGGCAGTTTCGGAAAATATTGAATTTTATACAGATATATACGTGAATAATTGGCTGTTAAACATGTAAACTCTTCAATCAATATCTCTTGAGTCAGATGATGAACTTTTTTTTACAAACTGTTTTAAGTTTAAAGCTTTTTTTTTAACAAATAAAAATGGACCTCTCGTCGTTCAATTTCACCCGAAATCACGGTACCTTTATCATTTTTCTTGTCATTATCAATACTTTCAAAGTATTAGAGATTTATTACAAGTACTGGAGCGCCATTGTTAGTGTTTTGTAGATGGTTAGCCTTGTGTGACTGCGAACTTTGTTCGATCGTAGAGTATGCATCTTGCCCAACACTATAAATCCTTTTCCCAGTTCATTGGTGGTGCCATAGCTTTGGTAGAAGGTTGCCGCTCAATGCCCCCTTTTCCACACTTTCTGTCTAGTCCAACAAAGCTCCTGCAACGCCACGATGTCGAAGTTGCGGGGATTTAGCTCCTGTCACATCCTGCGAAACCAAGTGACTTGCAATTCCATGACCCAAGTTTCCCATCGTAGTCCTTTTTTCGTCGTGTGGATCTTTGCCGATTGTATCGAGTCGTATTTTCTCCAATGTTATTCGTAATGGGGATTTTAAAGGGTGGCTTATTGAGCCTACGTCAACACTCCTGTCTCGCCGGTGGGCCTTCGTGCCAGTTCTGTTTAGCGTCCCAACCAACACTGGGACGACCACGCTGATGGGACTACCACCTTGGATCTAGCTGGGCGTGATGCAGTTTCTTATTCTGCCACTGGATACCCACACGCTGTTTGAGCCGCACCTCCTTGGCGAACAGACGCTCGGGACGTACCTCCTCAATCTAGCTGAAGTCAGAAGGACAACAGTGCCCAGGCTGCACTACCAGCTAAGCACACAACTCTTAGCTGGCGGTCTTTGTCATCGCTTGACCCGTGGAAGAGTGAGGTAGGAACTTTTGAGGACCAGAGCTATATTGGACGCTCTCCTTTCGATTCACCATTTTGCGTCAAAGGTTCAATCAGCATCGTCAATGACTGAGCTGAAGAAAGCTCCAATTCGATGCCACCAATAGACTTAAGTCTGCATAACTTCCCGGCTTAATCTGCAGTTAACCCGGTGTAACGGATGGGGCTCACATCCTAGACCTAGGTCAAACCCGTCACCTGTGAAAACATAAAACAGTTAAGACGACAGCGCATTATGGGGCCTCAAAGCTGCAAAAAAACGGCACAAATATTTACTTTGAAACATTTTATTGCCCTCGAGCAACAACAGCAACAACACCGTGATTCGTGATCGTCGTCGTCGTCCTCATCTTCGTCATCTTCGTGGTGAAAAAAAGTTTAACCCAAACCTCATATGATGACGACACGTTCTGCGCCAGTGTGGTTTGTGTGACTGTTGGGATCCTCGCACCAGCAGAAGGGAAATAAAAACATCACCCGAGTACAATATTGTCCGATTAAAGTATGATTTAAGACCCTTAAGCACCTTTAATTGTTTCCGAGTGTGTCAGGCGTTGGCAATTCTCTCAGGCGAGCCGGGCCCCTCTCTAGCTCATTATGTGCGCGCTTCTCTGTCTAGAGGGTTCAATTTACCATTGAAACACTTTCCTCTGCGAGTCTTGTTTGATTGCCGTAATGTTGAAAGAAATTCTTCTCATTTTGTCCATAGAAAACACGGAATACACTATTATTTTGACGTATGCTCTTCCAACTTGTTAACGTTCGTACTACTTTTTGACACAGTCGCAAAAACTCTCCACCATCTTTTTGAAAGCCTTCATTTCGACAACCAAAATCACCGAAACCTGCCTCCATCGGCGTCATTGGAGCAGCGCAGCGCGCGTGATCATTGCTCCATCGCCAGATTTCCCTGGCAGTAAAAATCACAGCACTTTTACGATTATTTTCAATAAAAAGAAATCGAACGAGCGCATTACGTGTCCGTTTCATTGAATCTTATGTGGCTTTCTGGCTGGGATCTGGGATGTGTCTGATGGTGGCGTATGGAGGATATTGCACCCAGTATCCTCGTCCGCGTACGAGGTTTAACGGCCAACTGGTGGGGCAGGTCCATTGTGAGCACGCGCTTTAAACTGCACCCTCTCCCGGTTGTTGGGCACATCTCTTGGGGTCCAGTCGTCAGTGCCAGTGGCTGCAATCAGCCCGTGGTCGAATGCGCGAATATTTTTCGAGTGACGCCAATTAGTCAATTTACTGTTAGGTAATTTGACTTGTCCGGGTCCGGGCTGAACTGGACTGAAGAAAGGGTGGAGAGCGAAATATTTCTTCGTGACTCCACACTGTGGCTTCGAAATGTCAACCGGTGATCACATATGCGAGGGTAGGATGAGCGTCGTCTGTTCGGTGCAACAGATTGAGATTGCAATCAGCATTCCAATTGACGATTGGTAGTTTCAAGGGTATTTTGAATCATTTGATGTGGAATATCTTCACTAAAATGAAGAAGTTTGCCATCTAGCTTTGAGCTTGTATCAGGTGTTCGTCGTAGTGCTGGTTCCACCTTTCGATCATCACACTTCCATCCAGCAAGTTATTTATATCACACTATCTACGCTTTTTGCATAAGACTTCCTATAGTATTACCAATATTAGGGTCCATAGAGCAGATACGAAAAGCGCACGAGAATGCACGATCATGCCGAGGGCGACGGGTTCGATTCCCGATTGGCCCAGGAACTTTTCGTATAGAGAATGTCCTTGACTACCTTGGGTATAGAATATCTTCGTACCTGCCATACGATACAAACATGCAAAAAGGTCATTGGCAGACGAAGCTTTCATTTTATAACTGTGGAAGTGCTCAAACAGCACCCAGCTGAGAAGCAAGCTTTGTCCCTGCTGGGATGTTACGCCAAGAAGAGCGGAGGAGAGGGGAGAATTATGTGTAATGATTCATATAGCGCTTTGATTCAAGTCTTGTTTTTCTGTAGTATTGCAGTGTGCACTGCGCCGTTCTTCTCGAATTATCCATCCTAGCCCTAGCCTGTAAGCATACGTGAAGCTAGAAGTTCATATGTTCAATTAATAATTTGGTCATTTTAAAACGACAATAAAATGCACAAGAAGTTCAAACTATTATTTAAGTATGAGATGGAGCACTTCTAATAATATGCTGTGCAAGAAAACTATTTCATGATGTCCTTAGCTATTTCACTGAGGGCTGCTACTGCAGTGTTTCAGTGGTCTTTGAGTGAAACTCCATCGATTACACCCTAAACTAACAATACAACTCGAAAATCTACTCGTTTGAAGTGGGACATTCAACGGATAATGTTGCTTGAAATGTAAATTAAGCAGATATTGGTACAAATGGCGATCTATCAGAATTTAAACCAAAATTGCACTTTTATTTTTTCTTCCATGTTGCTGTTCTGTAAGTCATCTACACTGCAATGCAAGTAAAATCAACAAAAAGGATGTTTGAGGTCATTCAGATGTGTCATAATCATAACTACGGCTATTTTATGTTACCATCTTAACGACTTTCAAATGCAAAACTAGCAGTTTGTATCTAGGTTTGTATGCAAAAACTGATTTGTATGTATTGTATTTATTTATCATACTTTAGTATAAACCATTGCATTCAAGCCTGAGCTCCAAAACTAATTGTAATTATTTCTCTTTTTATTTCCAGGTAAGTTTTCCACAACGCTAGAATAACACGACGCTGCAGTATACATTTGATCTGATAGTAACATGTTGAGGGAAAATTTCGTGGTAGGGTTTTTATCTAATTTCCGTCATACTAAGCACCGACCAATAATGATCGAGTTTATTTTTGCATTTCGTTCCAAGCTTCATGGCCAGTTTGGTTTCAACGACTAGTTCATAAATTTGCTTTCATGTTATGTGAATTGTATTGTACCTACCATTTCCTTAAAATGATATTATTCAATAATTGTCCCTCGAATTCTATTTCCATCTGGTCCGGTGATCTTCATGCCTATTTTTTCAAATACTTGCATGGAACTCCTGGATCAATTTGTGAATCATTCAACACGTTACTCTAGATTACTTTGGGAGTAGAAAAACCTCCATAAGAAACATAGTTAGAAATTCTATGGCAACATAGAGAACTGGGCATAAAGTGTGGTCCGCGGGCCACACTTTGGTGACCACGTCCACGTCAATTACGGGCACAACTCGAATATAATTCCGGTCCCATCACTGTGCAACGAAAAAATCTTTCGCTGTAGTTGTGAAATACAATTTTTTGTCAGCAGAAAAACCACGCACACATTTACTTGCATCTTACTGAGGATGAAGGCAACTTGTTTGTTTAAAAATTACCGACGAACACCAGCAATTTATTGAAATGATTGAGTAGCTTTCGCTGCATTCTATGAAATGCAACTTTGAAGTATTACATAGCTTTTGTGGGGTTTGAATTGAAGGTCAGTTCAATAATTGAATCTAGCAAAGTGATGGTGAAGAATAATACGGATAGCTACTGCCTTAGCAAGGTTGCCGTCGACATACGCAAATCAAGAAAAAATGTGAAATCGTAAGTGGAGTGTAATTGAAACGTGTAAATTTGCGTAATTATGGGCTGATTGTTGATAGGGTATCGCGCTACTTGGGCGGTGGCTTCTATATTCGTCTGTTTTCCACTATAACTCAGTCAATTTTGAACCAATTGACTTGAAATGTTGTACACGGGTAGCTACTATACCTATCTCATTGCATTCCAAAAATTGTGTCAATTGGTTCAAATTTGACTGAGTTATAGTGGAAAACAGACGAAAATAGAAGCCACCGCCCAAGTGGCGCGATTCCCTAGGTCATTTTTTTTGCTTCCATCTAATGAGCCATAGGTGAAGGTAAGTTGGGATATCCTCAATTATTGGTTATTTTCTATCAGATATAACGGGAATGAGCGCATATGACTAAGTAGTTATGCAAATTTATAAACATTTTCAGCTGCGTATTTTTTATATTTTTTTTTCTATTTTTAAAAAATTTCGTTAATTTTATTAACCCTTCAGCGCGCGCGCTGTTGTAAAAAGTACAACACTAACAAAAAACCTCGCTTTTCGTATATAGCGCGAGCGCGGTGCAGTTTCAGTTGCTTGATGGCGCGCGTCCTGAAAGGTTAATGAATTCCTCAGAATTTACTAAAAAAGTTTTAAAAAGTTTCCACGTAATGGTTTGCATTCTTTGACTGGTTGACTTTTCGCTGCTTGTATGGTTTTTACCTTTGGCTAGCAGGGCCTAAAACTTAGTATCCCAGGGATCTAGGCTTACCTTCCCGGAAGCTATGGGCTCCGAACTGGCACTTTTCTTTTCCAGTGTTGCCATGGTAGAATCAAGGTTTCAAATGTCAGCGCCCCCTATGCTAATACGCTCCAATGAAAAAGACTAGAAATTCCTCCAGAGACTTTATCAGGATATATAAAACTTTTTCCGGTTTTTAGTTTTAAGAAAATTCTCCGGATATCCTAAAATGATTTCAGTCAAAATTCCCTCAAAGATTTTCCCAGGTATTATTAGAATGCATTCCTGTTCATGTATTTCTTGGAAAACTTTTTCAGGGATTCCTCCAGACATTCTTTCAAGAATTCCTACAATGGATTCTTCCAAAGCACAACTCCCTGGAAAGTTTTTTTTACAGAGATTCGGAGTTTTTTTTGTATCGAAATCCATTTAGGAACTCGTATTTTCTCCATTAACTGCTTCAGAAGTTTTTGTCAATTCCCCGAGGCTATTAATTCATATGTTCAGGTATTATCTAGGGCATTTATTCAAGTGATTCTTGTTCAGAAGTTCCTTCAGGGAATGCTTAGAACTTATTTAGAGATTTTTTCAGGATTTTTTTCAATTTTTTTCTGGTGATGCTTTGACAATTTCTCCAAAAAACTCTTCTTGAAATCCGTGCAGAAATTACTCCAGATTTCATACTTTGGCATTTTTCTAGGAGTAATTCAACCCCACTAGCACACATGTTCTACATCAGTTTTTGTGACTCTTATAGGACCAAATTTGGTCATATAGGAGTTATTTCGACTCTTCTAAAACATATGTGCTACTAGGGAAAAATCTTTTTATGAATACATACAGAGGTTCTCCAGTTTTTCCAGGTATTCTCCCAATAATTCCTTCAAACATTTTATTTTTAAAGATTTTTTTTCCGTGGTTCTCTAAATAATTTCTTGTTCCAGACATTTTTAAAAACATTTTTAAGATCTTCCTACACCTATTTCTCCATGCATCTTTCCATAAATGTCCAGCATTTTAACTTTGCAATTATTTCCTCCATAAGTTTCTCGTATCGTGCTTCGGAGTCAGTTTGGCTTTCTATTCCGCAGAATCGTTACATGTTCTGTGGCTTAGTTTGTTAAAACGCCGGCCTAGCGAATACGGAGTCGTCGGTTCGTATCCCACCAAATCGAGATTTTTTTCCACAAGTTTTATCTCCCAATTTGTCGGTTATCAGCATTCTGTCCCTTCTAATTACAAGTTTTTCCAGCATGTTTCAGACATATCAGCGAATCTGGTGAATGCCACATAATATCATTGGAACGTCAAATTTTCATAAACAAAATACAACGGCGTTATGTATGCATTCTCGTTTATGAAAAGATCCTGCATTGATAAAACATATTGAAAATCTACTGAATTCGCTTTTGTAAGTGTTGTGTGGAATTGTTTCCCAAAAAATATTTCTTGAATATTGTGGAGCGGATGATGGTTAAAGCACGTGACTATCACGCCGAGGACCTTGAGTCGAATCCCACTGCCAACGAAATCACAGAATGTAAGTTCTTCCTTCGGAAGGGACGTAATTCATGGGTCCTGAGATGAACTAGCCTCGGGTTAAAAATCTCGTTAGTAAAGATCGAAAACAGAAAATCTGGCTATTTGAGCATGAGCTTTTACTTTAAGTGGCCTCCACCCAGCTAACACAAAGTCTTATATGATGTTGCATAGGGTACTAAAGTGGAGGCCATATGCGTACATGATCTCATTTACCCGCGTGTAAAGTGTACGTATATTGCCTCCACTTTAGCATCCCATGGAACATCATATACGATCGCGTGTTTGCTAGGCAAATACTTTTGAACTATATCAGTGTTCTGACAGCAAAATAAATGGTCTACCAGTTTTCATATTGAGGCATGATGCCCATTTATAAATACACAAGAGATTAAAATGTAAAAAAAAAACAATTGTAGCGAGAGTTCTGCTACAAGATATGTAGACAGGCACTTGCGTTTTCTTCAAGGATTCTGTCAAGTTTTTTGTCATTAATTGTTTCTAGGAATATCTTCAGCACGGAACACTTCTTCGTGACAAAAAAAGGTTCTCCTTCAGGATAATTTTAACAAAAACTGAGTTTGTTTTAATTTTGCTAAATAAAGTTATTTTTGGATTGTTTCAGAGAGCTACTCTCATTGGAGATCAAAGTTCAAGAGACTTTGATATGATTTGTAGAAATTTCAAAAAGTATTTTAGGAAAGACGAGGTTTATGGAAGATTCAAGGACTTCAGAAGGAGCTTCCATGCAGACCTCTTAAACGTCTTGGAAACTCATGAAGCCTCTGAGGTCTCCTTGATTCTTAAGCCATCTGAACTATACCAGAAATTCTTTTGAAGGCTTCATGAAATCTCTCTGATATCTCATGAAACCCCAGCATGTACATACGCTTCTGGAACCACAAGGAACTCATAAGAGGCTTTCTTGTACTGTAAGCTTTCGCATTCTCCTGATACCATCTTATACTCTTCTTTGGGACACTTGAACCACTCTGATATCTCCTCAAACTTCCGTGAAATACTCCTTCCTGCTCCACCTAAACCAGAATTGAAACTTCTTTGAATTTCTCCTCAAATGACTCTGAAACTCCCTCTCCTTGAAATCCTCTTTCCCTATTCCCTTGCAATCACCTAAAATCCTTCAGAAATCAATCTGGAATGCCCTCGAAAGCCTCCTGAAACATCGCAGAAGCCCCTGAAATCCCATTAAAACGCTCTTGAAGACCCAGAAACGTTCCTGTATCTCCAGTAAAACTTATCGGAAACGCTTTTTATAAAATCACTTTCAAATCGCTCTTGAAGTTTGTTTGGGTCATGTTTATATGAAACACATAAAACTCGGAAACTGCAAAGTCATACCCCCTGAATATGCTATTCTGAAACCCGAGAAGCTACGGTCAAAATTAATCCGAAATCTATCCTTGCAGTTACTTGTTATACTATAAGCAAAGCTAGGCGGTATATTATTGTTGTTATGATTCCTGTAAAGGAATAATAACAATAATTAAATCGTCGTATTTCGGCATACTCAGCCTGGGATATAACTATCTACTGTTGGCGTGAAACCCTTGTGAATGCCATCTAAACCTTCGCTGAATGCTTCCTGAAACCTCCTGAAACCTCTCAAGCGCATTGAAGCATCTTGAAACTCCTAAAAAAATCACCCCGAGACTCCACAAGACTTTCCGTAAACTTTACTAAAATTCCTTGGAACCTCTTGAAATCACCTAAAACACCCTGAACTTAGTGAGATTTTTTCTGTGGAAAAGCCTTGAAACGCCCCGGAAAACCTCTGAAATCCTCGTAGATTTCCGTTAAACTCTGTTGAATATTCCGGCAGCTTCCTGGTTTGAATCTCTTCAGAAAAATCTATTCGAATTTCGTTAACGTTTCGAAATCAGGTTGGTTTTCCGCTGCTGCAGTAACCTCGCCTGCCTCGAACACGTTATGACTCCTCCGGGCTTACCTTACCTTACCGGCCAGGCTAAGGCCTGGGTGGCCTCTGCTGTACATAGTAGCTGTCTGCGTAGGGTCCGCAGATCGTCCTCCACTTGGTCGACCCACCTAGCTCGCTGCGCACCACGTCTTCTTGTACCGGTCAGATGACTCTCGAGAACCATTTTAGTCGGGTTGCTATCCGACATCCTGATGACGTGACCTGCTCACCGTTGCCTCCCGATTTTCGCGGTATGGACGATGGTTGGGTCTCTCAGCAGCTGATGCGGATCGTGGTTCATTCGCCTTCTCCAAGTCCCGTCTTCCATCTGCACTCAACCGTAGATGGTACGCAACACCTTCCTTTCGAAAACACCAAAGGCGCGTTGGTCCTCTGCACGTAGGGTCCATGTTTTGCGCACGTAGAGAACTACCGATCTAATCAGCGTTTTGTAGATAGTTCACTTCGTGTTACGGCGAGCTTTATTCGATCGTAGAGTTCTGCGGAGCCCAAAGTAAGCACGATTTCCTGCCACAATGCGCCTTTGAATTTCGCTGCTGGTGTCGGTGTCGGCGGTCATCAGTGAGCCCAAGTACACGAATTCTTCAACCGCCTCGATTTCATCACCGTCGATATAAATTCGGGGTGGCGGGCGTGGTGATTCCTCCCTGGAGCCCTTTGCCATCATGTACTTTGTCTTTACTCTTTAGTCGAATGTATGTTTCCGCCATCGTCTCAAATTTACAAGCAACAATATCAATATCATCAGCGAAACCAAGCAGCTGAACGGACTTCGTGAAAATCGTTCCACTCGTGTTTATCCCCGCTCTTCTAATTACACCCTCTTAAGCAATGTTGATCAGCAAGCACGAATGACCATCACCTTGTCGTAACCCTCTGCGAGATTCGAAGGGACTCGAGAGTGTCCCTGATGCTCGAATATCGCACATCACTCGATCCATCGTCGCCTTGATTAATCGTATCAGTTTATCCGGGAATCCGTATTCGTGCATAATCTGCCATAGCTGTTCTCGATCGATTGCATCATACGCCGATTTGAAATCGATGAACAAGACTTAGTGATGAGTGGGCACGTTGTAATCGCGGCATTTCTACAACACCTGGTGGATGACGAGCATCTGGTCCGTTGTCGTGCGTTCACTCCTCCGGGCGCAAATGGTGAAAATAAACTGAAACATCTTGAAACGCATTAAAACATCACAGAGAGCCCTCCAGACGCCCCCGCAGAGCCCTAGTGAAGTTCCGTGAGCCCTGAAACCCCTCTGAAACATTTTTGAGCCCCTGAAGTATCTTATACTCTCAGGAAGCCCTCTGAAACCTCACAAATGCCTTGAACCCATGATATCCTCCCTGTAAATTTCCTGAAGCCCCCCGAAACATCTTTGAATCTTTTGACGTAAGGTTCTCGCTGGGACAAAGCCTGCTTCTTAGCTTAAGGTTTTCCACTGTTATTAACTTCCTTGCCAATGACAATTTTGCATTTGTATACCATGTGGCAGGCACGATAATATTCTATGCCAAGGAAATTTTCTTTACGAAACGATTCTGGGCCGAATAATTACACTAGTTTACAGCATTTTTGAACTCGGTAAGCTGATGATCATTTTTGGTGTAGAATCATGCCCTGAGTTCGAAAACACGAAAGAAAAAAAATCCAGTAGCGCGGAAATTTTTTCGACTTTCCATACAAGGTTGATGATTTGAAATCGATTTTTGTTCTATTTTTAAGCAAAGTCACTTACTTCAAACATCTTCAAACGTCGAGAAAGAATTTTTAAGTTGTTTTTTTCTTATTGAAAAAATACTATTCTTCAAAAAAATTTGGAAATTTTGTTAAAATTTAAGAAGATTGTCGCAAAAACTCGCCAATATCTTGAATTTTATCAATCTGACGCAAAACCTGTATTCAGATGATCGATTGGTATTGTATTCAGCTTTTAATTTATGGAAAAAGATTTAAAATTGGTTGAACAAAACGCAATATATTTGAATTTTAGTAAATGCCATATTTTGGAAAGTTGCAAAACTCGATATTGAGCTAAAACTCAAAAACTGTTCTACTTAAAAAAATTTGAAGGTCGGTTTCGAAATCAGCACTAAATTGAGCTTCAAAAATTTTGGTCGTTGACAGAAGTTCACGACTTTCGTTTTGTTTTGTAAACTTGTGTTACCTGACTTTTTTACGCGGTTTTTAGGATTTCATGAATTAGTGCAGTACATATTCCCCGCGTAAAAAAAAACTGACTGTATTCAGCTTCAATATTTGGATTCAGATGTATCAATTGAAGTAAGTTATTGTCCCGCGATTATTTTCTTCTCTTGAGACCAACGATTCGGGATAATTGACGTTAATTAACTGGAACAAATATTCCACACGTGATTGAAATTAAATTTTCGTAAATTTAGCCAGTATTTATTATTTTGTCTGCATTATGATGAACCCAAATTAACACATTTTGGGTTAAGCACTTTTCGAACTTTCGCCTCCGGCATTCCCCGCAAGCCTAACCAAATTAACCGATAATGAACAAGTCTTAAGTAGCGCAAATCTCTGCGTCACGCAGCGACAATCAAAGACTGTTAAGTCAGGTGGCGCTCACCACCGTACCGCGATCGCGCGATGATGACTAAGTCTTGTAATGATGACGGCTACAGTACCTATACACACCACACAGCTCGTGTTAATGATCCGTGAAGAAATGCAAAACCTGGAGTCACGGCGCACGGATGATGCGGAGCGGACGACCGGCGGCGATGGTGGCAGCCGCAATTGCAGTCAGAGTCGTCATCACCTAGCTCGGTGGGTACCTACCTACCCAGGTACATTGCTAGTTATTCTTCAGCCGGGTTAGTTGTTGTTATTGCTGCAGCGGAACGCATGTGGAGGCTGGTAATCTTAGACACGAGCCTCTTCCTCCTGTGTGCTTTGCATGATGTTTAACATCTCGCCGGTTGGCGTCAATCCGGGGTAGCCCATCAGACGACCCGATCGAAAAGGTGTTGGAAGTTGAAGAAATCGTATCTCTTCAACCAATTGGCCAATTTTTAATGTTAAATTTAGTGTTATCCACCTAGTCGGGCAATCACACCACGGATGAAGTCGTTCATTTGCGTTTGAGGTCCGACCCTGCAAAGATCACGGATGGCGCTAAAGGCTCTCCGCTCCGCAACACAACAGTAAAGGGGGCTGTTGCAAGCGCAAGCGCAAAGTTATGATGCATACAATTGGGGAGGAGTTGCACTAACAGCAAATGTGCTAATCTTCTGGCAATAAAAATGAAAATAAAAGTCGTCGTTGGATGTTGGGAAATCAACAGTGGGAGGAAATGGAAACATTGGAGGAAAGGAGGAGAGCTCTTCAGCTGGAGAAAGAGCAGCTGTAATAAAATATATTATGACTCTATCTATAATTGGCTAATGATGACATCTATGAGAGGTGGATGTGGTTGGTTGTTGTGTTGAATGAACGTCCGACCATGATGGTCCGAATGATGGTTGTGGAGAGGAAGCTGTTATTTTGCTCGCTACTTGACCGAACAGATGGTGGGCTCACGCTGATGAGTGGCCGCAGAGATGCAGAGATAAAGACGTGAAAACTGCACGTTTGAGGGATTATTCGTTTCTACACGATGACATGAATGGGAGAAGGTTGTTCTGGATAAACCGAGGGAACGACCCACTCACTGTATAAGCAGGTTGCTGTTTATTTTAATAGAGGTGATAGTGTGGGAAACCAACACGATTTAAGCACTTAAAGGCAACAGGAAGGAATTAGTGCCAAGTGGGAGCCTGTTATGCAAAATAAGAATAATTTTTCGGAGAAAGGATGATTGTTTTAAATTTGAGGGTGTCCAATTTGTCACTTCCCAGGAGTTCCACTCGATCGGAGCCAGGCCACGAGATCCCAAGATTTATGTTCATTTCACTTTCAGCCGTAAATTGCATCAACAACCAGGCTAAGCGGATTGGAATCACTCGAAACACAATTTATCAATTTCAAATATTTATAAAATCTAATCATGCCACTTTCGAAGCTCCCTTTCAAAAGCACCAAACAGTAGCTGAGCCAATAATAAAATACGTCCATTTGGGTAGCAAACATACAACCTAGTAGAACAGCGCTTTTTGGAACAGTGGCGTAGGAAGGGGAAGAATTAAATTTAAACATTAATTTTTGATAAATGTTATCCAGCTCAACCATGGGGTCTATCAGTACAGATTGCTGTATGTTTCAGAAAATTCTAAAATTTGTATTGCTGAATGCATTCAGCATGGTAAAAATCTGCCAAATTTGCTGCTTATCTGCCACAAATGTTTACAGTGTAGAGATGTAACAAACAGGATTTTAATTCAAAATTTCAAAAAATCAAAAAATTCCTTTTGCTGCAGTTTATATTTTATGGAACTCTTTGACCACTTGTAAAGTGTTGGTCCAAAAACGAAATCCTAAACAATAATGCACCAAATGCTCTTTTTGCAGGCTATTTTTATGTACTTTTAATTTATGCTATGCTATTTAATTTAATTTTAGGGTTCTGTATAACAGGAGTGAGAGCTAGTCAGAACCAACATTGTGCATAAAAAATGTAATACTGACGATAACTTTGGTAACGGTGGCCAGGGGCTGTTTATAGGGGAGAGCAAAGAAAGCTAGCAGGGGTGTTTCAGGGGGTATTAGAAGATACCAGGGTCGTTTAAGAGGGTTTCAGGAGTCTTCCCAGGGGATTACAGAAGGTTCCGGGCGATCTCGCTCTTCATCGGATATCAGGGCGTTTCAGGGTGTCGAACCCCCTCGAGGGTAGTTCCAGCGAGTCTCAGGGATGCTTCAGGAGGATTCAGAGATATTTCAGGAGATACCAGAAGGTCTCAGGGTCGTCTCAGGGGGTCTCAAGGGGTACCAGGTGGCTCCAGGGGATCTCTGGGGCGCTTCAAGGGGTCTCTGAGGTGTTTCGGCGGGTTTCAGAAGTGTTACGGAGGAGTTTTCGAGGGTCTCGGAGGGTCTCCGCCAAGGGTGGGAGCTCACTTGCAACGAGTTACGCTCACTGGCGATTAACTCAGCTTAGAAGCAGGGGAGCGGATCTGGTGTGATGGTTTAATCACCTGACTATCACGCCGAGGACGTGGGTCCCGAGATGAACTAGCCTGGGGCTAAAAATCTCGTTAATACAGATAGAAAAAAAAGCTTAGAAGCATGCTAGCCAAAAACAATGTAATGGAGGACTTTGACCTTGCACTTTTATTTAAAAGTTTGCCGAACAAAGCAAGGGTCGCACACGCATACTAAAGTCGTGACAGAGCTATGACTGAGCTAAAGTTTTAGATAAAACTACATCCATCCTCTACATGTCTACCATAGTCCTCCATACACTTTTTCATAGCATGCTTCTTTGCCGAGAAAATAAGAAGTGAGTGTAACTCTTTGCAATTGTGTGTTTCCATCCCTGGTCTAAACTGCGTTACATGGGGTTTAAGGGGTTCTAGGGGAGTTTTGGTGGGTTTCAGAGGCGTTTTACTGGGTTTCGAGGGGGGGGGGGGTCAGAAGATACCTAGTCCCATCCTTTAAATTCGTACATGTCTACGAAAACTGATTTTGAATATATTGCTCCATTATTGAATGAAAAGTCAAAAACCAAAAAATGAGGAAATGCATTCGCCATATTCCACAAAAGTTCAACTTATTAAACTGTGGCTTAATTTCCCTAACAGAGGAGGACAAAAACTGAAACGCACCTGAAAGCCCCTTGAAACACCCGTCAAATATTATCAAACACCTAAGAACGCCCTTAAAACATTCCCGAACCCCCCTAAAACTATCTTAAAAGCCTTGACACGACCCTGAAACTATATGCAACGCCCTTTAAAGACTCCTGAGATCCATCCTAAATCGCCCTTAAAGCCTCTTGAAACGTCACTGAATCTCTCAAAATACTATTAAAAAGCCACTGACACCACAATCCTATTAACCCGGGAGCGGTCGCGTCGTGTACTGAGTATCATGAAAAATGTTCGCATGTGATACACAGCGTGAGCGAGGTGTCGCTGCAGGTAGTCAAAGACGCGACTGCTCGAGAGTTAAAATGGCAACTAAACCAGACGTTCTAAAAAGTCTTTTGAAATCCCCTGAAACCTCGCCATCAAATGCCGCTGGAGCCTCTTTGACCCTTATTTTAGGGCTCTATGGGAATTTCCTGGAAATCCGCTTAGTCCCATATGAAAATTTGCTCAGAAGCAAGACCTATACTACGATCTACACAATTTAAAGTTTTTGAATCGACATAAATCTACGTGGGTGTAGGGGGGTGGTCCGAGATGGCCAAATTTTGGTCCTCGTGGTTTATGAATAGCACCAATCTAAAGAGGGATATTCAGATAAATCTCAGCAAATTTTTTCATAGAACACTTCCTGCTATGCACACTTTAAACAAAAAGTATTCATGGAACACATTCTGCAGGTGGAATCCTTAGAACTCCCGGCATTCCTGTGGAAACACCCAGAAAAATTCCTGAACGAATCATTTGACGTACCCTGAGAAAACCTCCCGTGTAGTTGAGAAAATCTAACGAATAACACATTCAGTTATTAATAATTGAATTACTGAAGAACAAAAACTGATGTTGATTTGGTTGAGATAAAAGGTAAAAAATCAGAAATTATATAAAAACCTTGCCCGTTAAGATATTACAAGACCAAATCAATATCAAACATGATATGTCGACATTTTTTCTTAAAAAAAACTGCCGACAGCCAGCATTAAACCTCTGACCTTAGGATCCACAGACGGCAATATTTACCACTCAACTGCAGCTCCCTGTTGTGAATATGAGGGGAATAAGAGCATAAGGTTCTTCGTTTCCACAGCTCAGAAAGAGTCACATGGCATCTCACTAATATTGATCAAACTCAATGGGTGTGTGCGTTCCATTTCGTTCAGAAGAACTAAATTTGTTCTTATGTAGAAATTTTCGGATATTTCAACAAGAATCACTTTGAGTAATTCATGCGATATTCATTGAATCGTTGAATAACACATCAATATCACATAAAGATTCAGAGGGTGGCGAAAAGGTTTGGTCTAGGCAACATTTTTTCTCCCACACCAAAGTTCAGCATGCTGTAACTTTTCATAGAGTGCATTTTGATTGTATATCAACCTATTATATGTGCAAAATTGGTACAAATTTGAGCTCGATTGGTTCATCTTTCGCGAAGCTAGAGCCGTTCTCGTAAAACACTATTTTTTAGACTTCCAATTTTTGAAGTGGCATATCTCGGAAACCAGTAGCCGAATTGAATGAAATTTTGAACGTTTATTAACAATACATTAATTAAAAATGTTATCATGAATTGACACTTTTTAGAGCTTTCTCGAAAAAATGTAAATTTAAAATCGTCAATGTCATTAAATTTTACTTTTGATTTCCAAAGATTTTTTACTTTTGTTCCCAAGATATCTCTAATAAGATATATTAGAGCCTATTTGGATAAAAGGCAGAACACATTTAGTATTTTTTATTTTCCTCTATATGAGTGAAAATTTTAAACCTAACTTAACTTAATTCGTCGTTAGAAAATAGTTGACTATCCCAAACATTTTGGCCATCCCCTGTATGACATCAAAAATTGTTCGATTTGAGATCTGATATAGCTATTCTCATCTACCCGGGTTCTGAAGAAAGCATATAGAAATTCCAAGACTGTGAGGAAAACTCATAGAAAGAATGGTTGGGTTTCAAGGAAGAAACCTTGGAGGATCCCATCAGAAATTCATAGAGGCATCTTTTGAAAATCACCAAAAGAAATTACTGAAAGAGTCCCATTTCTTGAACAGAGTGTCTATTCATGAGACAGCATAAAATTTCTTGAGTTTTCCAGGAAATATTTGAATATTTGTAGTTTAAAAATTAGCCCAAATTTTATAAAATTTCTATACTTCCCAAAAACTTTACAGAAATATGCTTAAAACTTGAGTTCAAAAATGTAAGGAAAATTGCGCAAGATGCGTTATCTAAGAGATTACTCCAAAACTCCTGTATTTTTCCAAGAAATTGTTTAAAAAAACTTTCGAATATAATGCAAAAATCGACTAAGGAATATTTCTAGATTTTTCCCACAGTTCTTTTGTGTTAATTGCAAGAAATTGCACATTACAATGTTGGGTGTCACTCTACAAAAACAAAAACAAAAACAAAAACAAGACAAAATACCTTGGATGTCTGTCTCAGTGTAGTAATGAAGAGATTTCAATATTCTACCCATGATCCTTTCTTTAAGTTTTCCTTGGATTTTACCGCTCTGCTAGAGAATGTGCCCCCTAAGATTTCTTCCAAAATTTCTCGCTGGATTCCTCCTGGAGATCTTGCCAAAATGCCAAAGTTCATCCAGGAGTTGCTTATAGTAGTTCTGAAAAAGTTTTCCAACAGTTTCTCTTGGGATTTTTGCAGAGGTTCTTTCAAGGATTTCTTGCTTCAAGAGATTTTTTCATCCAAGAGATTTTCTTAGATTTTCTCGCGGGATTTCTCATCAAGGTATTAAAAGTTCCTCCTTAAATTTTCTTAATTTTTCCTCCTGGGACACCCAACTAGGCTTGACAGAAACTCCCTCGCGAGAAAATGAGGAAGCGATTTTGAAGATTTTCTGAGGAGTGAAAAAAAACAGAAATCACAACGTAAATCCGCGAGCACCGAGCGCGAGTTTGTCGCGCAGCGAGGAGTTCGTCCAACACTAATAATTGCTTGTTGTGTTTCTCATGTCACCTCACACTCAAAAAGCACTCGGGAGTTCCACTCCCATACAAAGAAAGACTCTCGATGCAAAAATCAAACTCCGATACTTGAAATAATCATCGACTCTTTTTTCGTTCCCCTCTTCCTCCCTCACTTTTTATTGCCTCTCTGTTTGGGGTTCGTTCGCTCCCTCGCGACGAGGCAGAAGCAAAACACCACTCTAGAGCATTTTGCAAAACTCTTTTGATTTTCATGTGGATTATCAAGCCTGCCCATTCATAACATTTTTCCGAGATGTCCCAGTTTCTCTCGAGATTTCTCCAATAAGTCTTTGCGAAGTTTTTCACAAAATTTCACCGGGATACCTTCCGATTTTTTTTTCTGCGGGAATTTCTTGCTATAAATCTCATAAGTTATCCGAGGAGACAATCCGAGAAAAACTCCTTGAAAAATCATAGAAGAACTCTGGGCGCAACATTGAAAAAATCCCAAAAGGATCATCCAGAATCTTGAGACATTTTCTGGTGGGGATTCCAGGAAGAATTCCGGCAATAATCTCGAGAAAATCTGTAAAAAAAATAATCTCGCAGTTGGATCACTGTAATAAATCCTGTAAACAACTACGTCGAAAAGCCTGGAAAAGGCTCCGAAAGAAATCAAGTGAAGAACTCCATGAGAAGTACCAACAGTAACTCCTGCAGAAATCCCAGATGGAAAAAATATTAGGAGAAAGTCCAAGGGAAATTCAGAAAAACTCTGAGTGACATCTCAGGACCAACACCGGAAAGAATTTTCAAAGAGAAATCCCGGGAGTAACTCCTAAAGAATTCTTAGATAAAAGTACAAAAAAAATCCTGTGTGAGAACCTTCAGGAAATATCCCAACTAAAACTTGTGTATAAACCCTACGAGAAACTTTGGAAGAAAGCCATCGGAGTAATCTTAAAGAAATTGCAGGAGAAACTTTGGGAAATATCCTGGAAGACCTGCAGAAAATTAGTGAAACCCCTTTAGAGGAGTTTTAGTAGAACTTCCAGGCATAACTGTTGTAGCAACGCTGGGAGAAATCCCGGGAAGCCCCAAGAGAAACACTGGAAGGAATTGCAAAAAAGCTTTAAGATGAATCCCGAGAGGAACATTGTGCGACAACATCTGCGATATATCCTGAGAGAAACTCTTGTGGAGATCTCGGGATAAATCCTGGAAAAGCTCCACAGGAACTCTGGGATTAACCCTCTAATGGATACCTGGGGTCCATTGGACCCCAGAGCCACTTTGAAGTGGTCACAAAAAAGTTTGGATTGACACATCGGTCCCGTTTTCACAGTACCTTCAAACTACACCACGATGAGTTACTTGTGCAAAAATAACAAATATTTAATGGCGTACTATAGATTATTTTTTATGTCAAAGTTGAACCGGGCGATTTTGGTCCCCTGGGGTCCATTGGGCCCCACGACACGAATGATTATATCGTTTGATCGTCACTCCCTAGAATAATGCTGTCTTCGACAAAATTGTTCAATAGACCAAGGGCAATCTTGTGACGAACAAATTGAATTGGAATTAGCCCAGTAGGTGGCGCTATTGTTTATTCAAATTATGGATTGAAAGTTAAATTTAGCTTGAATATCTTGAGATTCGGAATGTATAGAAAGTTTGTGTCTTCGGCAAAAGTGTTCAATACATCAAGGATTGTTTGGTAATGAAAATTATTTTAAAGTTTTTCTGCAAAATGGCGCTAATTAGTTGGTATATGCCCAGCATCCTAGATTACCGAGTGGCAAGCGTCCTCAAATAAGTACGCTTCTTTTGAAGTGAATATCTTGAGAATAACACAATATAATTACATTCTGTTCACAATTGACTTACCCGGATACCTCCAGGAATTCCTCCCAAAATTTCTGAAGGAACCTCTACCAGGATTCTTCCAGAAATTAATACAGGGATTCTTTCAGTAATTCTTCCCCCCCTCTACGATTTCATCTGGGAAATCCACTTAAAAGCCCTCCGGAAATGACTCCCAAAACTACATCAGGAATTCCACCAGGGATTCAACTAGGAATTCGTAAAAGGATTCTTCCACAAATGCTTTCCGAGATTCCTCCACGAATTCCTCCCAGAATTTCTTCAGGAATTTGTCACCGAATTGCTCCCGGGTTTTCTCCAGAATTTCCTCCCGGGTTTGCTGCATGAGTTTTTCTAGGAAATCCACTTGAAATTCCTCCTGGGATTTCTTTAGGAATTCCTCCGGGAGTTGCTTCAGGAATTCCTCCTGGGATTTCTCCAGGAATTCTTACCGGTATTTCTCAACGAATTTCTCCCGGGATTCCTCCAAGAATTCTTCCTGGCATTCCCCCAGGAATTCCTCTCGGGATTCTTTCAGGAATTTCTCCCGGGATTCCTCTAGGAGTTGCTTTCGAGATTCCCCTAGGAATTTCTTCCAGGATTCCTCCAGGAACTCCTCACGGGATTCCTCCAGGAATTTCTCTCCAGGAGTTCCTCCTGGTTACGGGAAGGAAACGTTGAAATTTACATTCCATTTTATTCGATTTTTCATGAAAATATATTTTGTATCACAGAGAACAGACATCCAAGCCTATAGAAAATTGTCTCGAAAGCTGTGCAAGGATTCAATTTTTTTTAGCGTTGACAACACTAGCGTCACCTATGCGGCAAGTTGCTACAATTAGTGGTGAGTACGCATATCTACATAAGTTTTATATTCACCACCGACAACATCGTGGGAACATTGGGATAGCAGCGCCACCACGATGTTGCCACTTGTGTTGCCATTTCAAATGAACATTTAATTCCTTACACAGTTTTGAAACTGAGCTTGAATGTCTGATCTCTGTGCTGTGGAAAATTGTGTAGATTATGATCAAAGTATAATTGTATATATCCCATAATCTGTAATATAGACACTATAGATTCCATATACTTTCCAAGGTGCAGACAACTGTAAGGGGCCGTCCATAGATGAAGTGGCATTTTAGGGTGGTGGGGAGAGTCTCTGAGTATGCTACGAGCCATGTATTAGGTATGGGAAAATAGGGGGAGAAGGGGGGTGTCAAAAATCGTAAAAAAATGCTACGCCATTTATGGATGGCCCCTAACCATGCGATCTGTCAATTCGTTTAGCCAAACGAGATTTACGGAACGATAACGACTGTGGGTTGTGTGACATCATTTTCTATTAGTACACACTAAATTCACTATAAAACACTCTAAAATTGCGTAATTCAGATATTTCTCCCCAAGTCTGTAGATTATAGAGTGTCTATATTTGGTAGGTCCATGTCCTGCCAAATAACAGCTGTAGACACCATCTCTATAAATAATAAGCATCCCGCACCAGCGTCTCCCAATAGGAGAGTTCGTATCAAATGGCTCATCAACTGAACATTTTTGACCTACCCAACAACTAAGACACCATTTTTCTAAGAAATCAGGATCCTGAGATATTATGAGATAAAAAATTTGCATGCTATCTAGCACTGCCTAGTGGTGGAATATCGAATCAAACGGTCCATAATCTATAAGATCTTGACCAACCAAACAACTTTGCCGAAGACATCAACTATATAAGTAATCAGGATCCTGAGATATATGAGATTTAAATTTTAATAGTGTTACGTCTGTTTGTCTCTGATTCCTCTTGGGTTTATTCAAATATTACGAAACGCAAAATTTGACAACTTAAGGGCTCCTCCTTTCTCCGTGCAACAACTTTTGTATGGAATATTTTGAATGAAACGTAACACAGCGCTAGACCACCTCCCACTCCTTTGCGTTACATAGTATTTGAATGACCCCTTTTGACCCGCTGGACATATATGTCTACTCGTCTACAGCAGTGCGATTTACCCTATTGTTTCGGTACGTCTTGTCCTTGTCCGCTTGTTTAGGTACGTTATATCCTGTAGATCAGGGGCGGGTTCAATGCTCACTAGCACCACCTAGCGGAAACTTCCCGAACTAAATTGTTCATCACTAGATAGGCCTTGACTTTCCTAATATCTTTGCTGAAAACATCACCCTTTCAAAAAGTAAGGATCACGAGATACGCGAGAATATATGTTGGGGTCCAATGGACCCCAGGGTCCCAAAACGGACCTTCATTTAAGGTATCCTCTTGAGGGTTAATATCAAGAAAACCTGTGGAAAAAATTCTGGTAAAAAGTTCAGGAATTCCGGGAATTCTGGAAGATTCTCAAGGAAAAATCCCGGAATGCTGGTAGGAAACAAGAAGAATCTCCGGGGGGAATTCTAAAATGAATGCCAAGACAAATGCCGTGAAATAAAATATAAAAGTAGTCTTGTGGGAAATCCTGGAGGTATTTCAAGATCCAAATAGATTCCAGACAGAGACCCTGATGGAATATCTGCAAGTTTTTTGTAGCCGATTTTTAGATCGATACACTAACACAAGATAACCTAAAACTTGTTCATTCATACCAACAATGTAAGTAGTAAAGGTCGCTACTTTTTATTCATACGACCCATTTTTTTTCATTGGTGCAAAATTTCCCTGAGTATTCCAGGTTTTTCCCTGTTAGGTAAAATTCGCTGAGGATTCCCAGGTTTTTCCAGGTAGTAGACAACTTTTTGAAGAATCCCTGTATAAAATCTCTGGAGAATTCCCTGCAGTTATCTCGACCCGAAGAATTTCAGCAGGAATTCCCATAAAAGCCAGCCAGCATGAGTTGCTGATCTCAGAAGAAATCTCTGATTTGAATTCGGTATATTTTTTTTTGTATTTATTAGCGTGTATTTTAACATAGGCTAATTCTACAGTTAAAGCAATACAGTATCTGTTACGATATTGGTTGAATAGGTTGGAGCTAAAGGATCGGCAATACTTCAGTTTGGAACAACAGGACACCATCGGTGAAGTACTAGATTTGAAGCAATTAGCTCAATTTTTGTATGATGAGAAGCTTAATTCTCCATTTCAGCATTGAATTTGGGAAAATGCAGTGGGTATTACGATTCCTTTGAGTTTGAGGAAAATTTCCGGACACTGTTGTTGTTTTCTCCATTTCTCGTCTCTTAAATAACACAGTTTTAAAAAGTTTTGCTCAAACAGCATTGAATTAGAATTTAGCTTCTCATCACACAAAAATAGGAAGCAATCAGTGAAGTACTAGATTGAAAGTAGTGAGCTGGATTTTTGTATGGTGAAATGATCAATTCTCCATTTCTGCAATGAAATGGCGCAAACAGCGTGGGTTATATGATTTATTGACTAATTTGATGCTGTTTGAGCAAAAGTTTGGGTAACTGTGTTGTTGAAGTTGCAAGAAATAAATAATACAACAATGCAGTTACCCAAACTTTTGCTCAAACAGCATCAAATTAGTCAAGAAATCATATAACCCACGCTGTTTGCGTCATTTCATTGCAGAAATGGAGAATTGATCATCTCACCATACAAAAATCCAGCTCACTACTTTCAATCTAGTACTTCACTGATTGCTTCCTATTAAGCTCTTTACTACAAATCTAGTACTTTACCGATCGTGTCTTACCCAGACAACCAGGAGTCGCATAAGAAACCACGTTGTACATCGTATAAAGTACTATTTTAAGTCACTATCGCATATATGCACGGCTGACTGACAAATTTCATCGCATATGATGTTATTTTTTGAACTTACTACGATGTATTAGGTAAAGTTATATAAGAATACAAATAAACTTTTATAAGGTATGAGCACCTCGTAGTAGATGATCTTCTGATGTTTTATTGCGATGAACTTTACTTACTCATAAAAGCGTGCGAGCGAACTCGCATAGTTTCGAATGAATCCGCATAATTGCGTACTGCGATGATTATACGACTTCGCTTGGTACTTTTCTTGTTGTGTCAGTTTACCTCGCATTGGTGTATGGATGAAATCATAAAGCATAAAAAGTACAAATGAACTCGTTGTAGTGTGCATACATACTCGCATAAGCTAGAAGCGTTTATGTTGGCATTACGTGATTTGATATGTGATAACAATTAAAGAGTTTCTGTTGCACTGTGGATGCAGTGCCAAAAAGCTACAAGAAAGTGAACAACCATAATTATGGTTGCAAAGTCATCATTATTTGTTTAGTTGGCTTGATAATCAACAGTGGGAGGTGCTAGCCAGAGAGGGGCAGTGAAAACTGTACGGGAAATCGTTTTTAGCCTGCCAAACACGCACAGCGCAAGTGAATCAAGTGCATTCCAACAAACAGTGAGGTGAGTTAGAAGATCATGATAATTAATCAGTTTGTTTCATAAGTAGCGTTTGGTGTTGTTTGTGAAGTGTGGCTTGACAATCCAGAGGTCATTAGTTCGATATCGAGCTGACAGAATTGTTTTTTTCTTATTATTATTAAATCGCATAAGATGCTTAATTGCGTCGCAATAGTACACGCGGTGCATTGCATAAGATATCGCTTCAAGTCATATAGCGTTATTATTGTTCCGTCAATGCACGTATAGCGTCTCCACTTTTGTACGCATAAGGCACTTTTGCTGCATCTTATGCGATGTAACTTTAACGCATAAAAGTACGTATAACATGAACATAAACTTCATTATAAGTGCAAATTGGTTGTTTGGGTATTGTTTGCCCTTTTCAAATTTAATTCTTGAACTATCATCGTCCCTGCCACTGTAAATAATCAGGTGATAAAGAAAACTCTCTGTTCGTGGACTCTGTGGACGTGCTAATTAAATAAGCTTATAAGCAGGGCTTGTACCAGTTAGGATGTAACGCCAGCCGTCAGGAAAAAGAAGATGTTTTCGTTGCGTGAATTATATGAGACGCCAATAAGATTGATACTGTTAACTGTTATTCATATGTATTTGTTTAACTTCAATAAAAACCTTACTCTAGGGTCCATCTAGTCGAAGCAGTAACTGAGCGGATATTCAGCAAGACCATGCTGAAGGTGATGGGTTCGATTCTTGGTTGGTCCAGCAACTCTTCGTAGTGGAAATTTCCTTGGACATAGAAAAGATCTAACTAACTAATCTAATAACTGGGGAAGTGCTCATAGATCCTAAAGGAGAGAAACAGGTCTCAGTGGGGACGTAACACCAAGAATAAAACTTTAAATTATAGTGATTCATAGTGATTCCCTCGCTACGCCAACGTCCACCAATAGTCAGCTTCCGTACGGGAGCCTCTGCTGCGATTCCCAAAAAAAAAAAACAAACCTGATCGTGGGTCTCTCCAACCAGCCACGCAGTAGCATCGTCTTAGTTAATATTCATGTATTCAAATCAATTAGGCAATCGTTTATGATAATTACATATCTGGGAACGCCTGGGCTGCGTGTATGCTACGACCTTCCACTAGACTCCGGCAACTCACGACGCGATGGACGGACGGGACTCCAAAGAGCCCGTTGTGCGTGTCCGTTTGAAAACTGGAGCCCCCTGGCTGGCAGACTGATGCGACTTCGACAACGATCAAAGGAAGTCACCTCCACCGTCCTCGTTCTCCATCCAAGACCAAGAGAGGGTCCGACGACCGAATCCAAATTGAATTGTGAATTGAGTGGTAGAATGGAATGCGTCATCACGGACATGGGAACGTCAAATCGTGATGACCGTGGTCAATAGGCCGTGGTCCCGTCCCGATCACACACTTAACCGTCCGCGAGAAGCGCCACCACAAGCGTGAACGAAAGGCGTCCCACTGCACTGATAGGGGCAGAGCAGTGTGGTGGAGGGACAGCATTCAAACTATCTCTAATCGATTTATCACCCCAATGAAAACAACGACCGTGGCGACACGCGAGCGCGGAAGAAGCTCATCTGAGGGCGATCATCGCTCGCTCGGACTTGATCGTCGTCGTTTTGTTGGTTGGCGCAGTAGTTTGTCTCCCGGTTCGATGCATCTGGCTCTAAGAGGCAGTGGAGCCCATCGACCGCCGCGTGAGCAGCACTGTGAAAATGATCGATAATCATTATCACCCTTAATTAATAACACCCAATTAACATTAACAAGATGAGAGTGAACGCTGGTTGCTTCCGTTTGGAACGGTCGCCACCACAATGCGGTGGTCAGTCAGTGGTCGGTCACCAGAGCGTCGTCGTAGGGTGTCGCTGCGTTTAGTAAGTAGGTAGAAGGCGTCACGGAGTTCGAGTCGGTCGTGACATGGAGGTTCAAGGGATAGAGAGAGAGGTAATAAGACCAGTAGAGTGGACAGAAGCTGGTTTGGTGCGTTTGGGTGCGTGTTAGACTGGATGATTACATGTGGCGTGGCGTGAAGGAGTGTGATAAAATAATGGACTGTTGTTAAGTTATGCTTCTGAAAGTTGACGTTAGATAATGGGGTTATTAACTTGTACCCATTGACTGACTGACTACACCTTCAACAATTTGTCAAATCCTACAATTATTAGTCTATTCGTTGATAAATTTAGTTCAACGTCTTCAAATGAATAATACTGAGCTAGCAAACGATACCTTACCTTACCGACCAGACTAAGGCCTGAGTGGCCTCTGCTGTACATAGTAGCCGTCTCCATTCTATTCGGTCCGTGGCTTTATGTCTCCAGTTCCGCACTCTGCGAAGGGTCCGAAAATCGTCCCCCACTTGATTGACCCACCTAGCTCGCTGCGCATCACGTCTTCTTGTACCGGTCAGATAACTCTCGAGAACCATTTTAATCGGGTTTCTATCCGACATCCTGATGACGTGACCGGCCCACCGTAGCCTTCCGATTTTCGTGGTGTGAACGATGGTTGGTTCTCTCAGCAGCTGATGCAGCTCGTGGTTCATTCGCCTTCTCCAAGTCCCGTCTTCCATCTGCACTCCGCCGTAGATGGTACGCAACACCTTCCGTTCGAAAACTCTAAGATCGCGTTGTTCCTCTGCACGTGAGGTCCATGCTTCGAGACCACAGAGGACTACCGGTCTAATCAGCGTTTTGTAGATAGTTAACTTCGTGTGACGGCGAACATTGTTCGGTCGTAGAGATCTGCGGAGTCCAAAGTAAGCTCGATTTCCTGCCACAATGCGTTTCTGAATTTCTCTGCTGGTGTCGTTGTCGGCGGTCACCAGTGTGCACGAATTCTTCAACCGCCTCGATTTCATCATCGTCAATAGAAGTTCAGGGTGGCGGGTGCGGTGATTCCTCCCTGGAGCCTTTTGCCATCATGTAGTTTGTCTTCGACACATTAATGACTAATCCGATTCGCCTATCTTCACTCTTTAGTCGGATGTACGTTTCCGCCATCGTCTCAAATTAACGAGCTAAGGCGATGTTAAACAGCAAGCACGAAAGATCATCCTTGCCGTGACCCTCTACGAGATTCGAAGGGACTCGAGAGTGTCCCTGATACTCGAACTACGCACATCACTCGATCCATCGTCGCCTTGATCAATCGTATCAGTTGATCCGGGAATCCGTATTCGTGCATAATCTGCCATAGCTGTTCTCGATCGATTTATCATTCGTTGATTTGAAATCGATGAACATGTGATGTGTGGGCACGTTGTATTCGCGGCATTTATGCAACACCTGGCGGATGGCGAACACCTGATCCGTTGTAGCGCGTTCACCCAAGAATCCAGCCTGATATTGCCCCACGAACTCTTATGCAATCGGTGATAGACGGCGGCATAAAATTTGAGAGAGTATCTTGTAGGCTATGGTTTCCCAAACTGTAGGTCGCGACGCGACTCCCCAGGGTGGTCGCCAGCATCCATCCAGGGGGTCGCGAGGAACAGTAGAATATTTTACTGTAACAACAAATGAGGGAACTTCAATGGTCGCGAAAAATACGTCTGCTGACAAAAGAGTGTGATCTCGCGATAGTTCCGGGAGTTAGCCATACCAACACCGAACATTTTAGTTTGCTGCTGCTTCTCTGCAACCTGCGAGCTCATGGTTAATTTTTCATCGTTCTTCAGCACATCACCAAAGATCATTCCTAGTACTTCTCGCTTGAATACTTCAAGTGATTACAAGATTTCCACGAGCACGGTTCAAATCACAAGTCTGCTGAGGACCACGAGTTTTAATACCGTATTGTACAGTATGACCCATAAAAAATGCGAGGTTTTGAAAACATCGTTCCCCTACTTCCAATCGATTAATCTGCCATTTATCTAATGGATATTATCGTAGAGACACTAATCCGACAATGGTATAGACACGTTAACAGATTTCATTCTGTCAATTTGGAAATTTCTTGAGGAATCGACTTTTGATCTTATGTTTTGAGGTTATGGCTTTCAGTCTTGAAAAAAAACTCAAAAACGGATTGTTAAGTATTCATCATGTTTTTGAGTTTTTCTTCCAAGACTGAAAGCCATACCTTTGGAAATATAACATTGAACATATGGATGGATATGGATTCTTTGTGATTTTTTTCCAAAATTCAGCAAAAAGCAACCCAAGAAATTCTTTTGGGATTTTTTCCAGGAATTCCTCCGAAGATTTCATTAAAAGGTGCAATTTTTTCACTGTGTTTGTTTTTGAAATTCATAGTAACTCCTCTAGAAAACTCTCAAGAGATTCTTGAGGAAGTTCTTCCAGGTATTCCACCAGGGTTTATTTAGGATTTATTCAAACCTTTTTTCTGGGAGTCTTTCAGAAATACTACTGATGATGATTCAGAAATTTTTCCGAAGAACCTCTCAGTAACTCCTGCAGATATTGCTACAGAATCTATTCCTTGGCATATTTCAAAGGTTTTTTTAACTTGCAGAGAGTTCTTCAGACCATCCAGATAATCTATCAAAGATCTTGAAAAACCTTTTTTTTTCAGAAATTTCTTCAGTAATTATCTTAAGACTTCCTCTAGGTTTTTTTTTCCACAGAGTTTCGTTCAGAAATTCTTCCTCTAGGGTTTTTGTTTGCTACTCCATTTAAAAACTGTTTAAGAAATTATTCAAAGAATTCCGCTCTAGGTATCTGTAGGAGTTCTTGCAAGGGTTAATTCAGAAAATCCTCCAGGCAACCTCAGAAATTTATTAGAGTAAGGTGGGGCAAAAGTTCGATCCTAGTTGAAAATCCAATATTTTTCAAAAAACCAAAGCAGATATAAATAAATGAATACCGTCTGGTGATTCTACCATCCATGAGCTGAAACTTTGCTGAACAAAGTTACACCAAATGTCTTTTTAATTTTAAGTTACAATACTTTTTGTATGTGTGTGTCTTGCCCCACCACTGGGGCAAAAGTTGGAATCTAGTGTTTGTGGAATTTCACTAACCGTAGCACACTATTTTGACACTTTGATAATAGGAATACCTGAAACCAATCAATATTTGATGTTGGAACTGGAATACACTTTAAAGTTCGATCTGGATTTTATCAAAAATCAGGATTAAATTTACTACCCCAAAATAGTAGTTTTCCGCTTAATTCAGATAACACAATTTTTTTTGTAATTTTGATCGAGATTCCTCACTAATTCCATCATTTTTAGAGATAATATAGACATTTTGCAGAATTTTAGGTTTATACCTAAAGTTGCCACATGACTCGAACTTTTGCCCCACAATTCGAACTTTTGCCCCACTATGTGTAAACTACGATTTCCAAATCTTTTTTTGCAAAAAGTAATGCATGCTCAAGCATCTTCAAGATACCGTCAAGGCACCATTCACCGTGGGGGCTCCATTCACCGTGTGCCTTCGAATTTTTTTTCATTATTTCCATATTATGATTGAATTAAATGACAATTTCCCTTAATTTCGCCAATACAATGTTGTAGAGTAAGGTGGGGCAAAAGTTCGACCTTAGTTGAAAAATCAATTTTTCTCAAAAAATTGAAGCAGATAAAAATAAATGAATACCGTGTGGTGATTCTACCATCAATGAGCTAAAATTTTGCTGAATAGAGTCACGCCTATTGTCTTTTCAATTTTGAGTTACAACACCTTTTGTATGTGTGCGTCTTATTCGAACTCTTGCCCCACCACTGGGGCAAAAGTTCGAATCTAGTGTTGGTGGAATTCCGCTAACCGTAGCACACTATGTTGACACTTTGGTAATAGAAATACCTGAAACCAATTAATATTTGATGTTGGAACTGGAATACACTTTAAAGTTCGATCTGGATTTTACCCAAATCAGGGTTAAATTTACTACACCAAAAATTAGTAGTTTTCCGCCAAATTCAGATAAAACAACAATTTTTTTCAACTTTGATCGCATTTTCTCACTAATTCCATTATTTTTAGAGATAATATGTACATTTTACCGAAGTTTAGGTTTTTACCTGAAGTTGCCACATGACTCGAACTTTTGCCCCACAATTCGAACTTTTGCCCCACTATGTGTTAAATATGATTTCCAAATCTTTTTTGCAAAAGTTATACATGCTAAAGCATCTTCAAAATATACCTAGTTACGCCCCAAAATAAAATATCGAATTCTATTTCATTACATATCCATTCCATGCGTTGGAAGGACCTTCACATATTACAATTTTTGATCAAAAACCAACATTTAGTCATAACTTTTCGAAATATTGATCAATATTCATAATTTTTGGAGTGAAAGACTCTTTTTCAAAAAGGCTTCGAACAACCTTGACACCCGAAAGAAATAATTTGAATTGAGCTCAAAAACTTCAAAAGAAACTCTTGCCCCACTCGAACTTTTGCCCCACTTTACTCTATTGATGAAATTGAAGGGAAATTGTCATATCATTCAATCATAATATGGAAATAATGGAAAAATATTCGAAGGCACACGGTGAATAGAGCCCCCACGGTGAATGGCGCCTTGACGGTTTCTCCCCAAAATAAAATATCGAATTCGATTTCATTACAATTCCATTCCATGCGTTGGAAGGACCATCGCATATTCCAATTTTTTTTTTATCAAAAACCAACCCTTTATCATAACTTTTCGAAATATTGATCAATTTTCATAATTTTTGGAGTGAAAGACAAAAAGGTTTCAAACAACCTTGACACCCGAAAGAAATAATTTGAATTGGGTTCAAAAACTTCAAAAGAAACTCTTGCCCCACTCGAACTTTTGCCCCACTTTACTCTAAGAGATATCTCCAAGATTTTTATCAGTACCATATCCAGCAACTTCTGCTGGAATTTTTAAATATTTTTATTTTAGAGATTACTTCCGAAATCCCTCCACGGATTTCCTCCACAGGAATACCACCGAAAATTCTCCAAAATTTTTCCATAGGATTTCTTCCAGAAGTTTTTCATGATTTTTTCTGAGTAAGCATTTTAAGAAGCTTTTTTTTCAGGTATTCTCCCAGACATCCATCCCTTAAATCCTCCGGAGATAACTTCAGGAATTGCTTCAGGATTTTATGTCCAAAACATTTTTAAAGGTATTTTTCAGGAATCCTCAAAGGTATCATCATGAGTTTTTAAGGGATTCCTCCAGACCATGGGTTTTATCAAGAATTCTTCCAGTATATTTTTAGAAGATGTTTAGAGAAAATTTTAGATGAATTTCAGAAAAACTCCATGGAAGAACTTTGAAAAAATCCCTTGCTGATATTTCTGACGATATTTCCTAAATTCTGAAGAGGTCTCCGGCGATGGCGATAATTTTAAAGGAATCCTTTAAGGAATTGCAGAAGCAATCCGACCAGGAATTTCCGAAAGAATCCCTGCAGGAATTTCTGAAGAATCCCTGTTGAAATCTCAAGTTGAGGTATTCTTGAATTAATTTCTAGAGTCATATATAAAGAAATCCCAGAGATATGCTTGAAGGAATCTCGAAAGGAATTTCCAAAGAACTTACTAGAAAAACTTCTAGGAATACTTTTGATGGGATTGCTTGAAAAGTGTGTTGAAGATTTTTTGGACAATTCCTGAAGAAATTCTTGAATACAATTCTTTGAGAATTGGCTGAATATATTCCTGGATCCATCTGTGAATGTACTTCTGAAAGAGCTTCAGAAATATCTGAGGAAACGCGTAGACAAGCTTCTTTAAAGATTCCTAGGAAAAAATCTTGAGGTCTTTCTAAAGGAATTACTGTAGAAATTCCTAGGAAACATATTTGAATAGAATACTTGCAAGATCCATGGAAACAATTGCCCTTTTCTAGCTGTACCAGTCAGTCAGACGTCAATAGAACTAGATGTAAACACTTTGAATGCATTTGGAGGCAAAGTGCGTTTAGTTGTCGAATTGAGAGATAAATTTTAGAAAAATTATCACTTGTTTCGGTGGGATTCGAACCCACGACTACGTATCGCTTGCTTAGCGCTTTAACCAACTAAGCCACAGAACAAGTTACATTTTTGAGAAATATAAAGTCAAACTGGTTTTGAATAACCACCCAGACCCGGTGTTGAAGGAGTGAGGACGAGAATAAAAGGCGAAACCGTTTCGATAGCAACTATATTGCGAAATAGGCTTCAAACTGAAAATATACATTTCTGTTAACAAAAAATTCTTAAGAAAATCTTATAACGTCTTACAATTCGGTGCGCCTGGTATCTCTGTCAGGTTCTACTAAACTGCGATTTCAACGTTTAACCGTTTTCAGATTTCTGCAGACGGATTTATAGGATTTGGCAGTCAAGACGGAATCTGTTCAGTGCGCCGCGGATATCGGTTTCTTAGTTGGAGGTACAAATGTAGACGCTCTAGTTGAATTAGCTGCACTTCTCGATTGTGGTTCTACGATCAGCTGAACTAACAAGAATCACTTTAGTACAAACCTTCCTATGAACTTAGAAACCTGCTTAAAACACATCTGTATTTAGAAACGAAAGGTGATACATTATTAGAAAATCACACTGAATATTTCTTCTACGAACGCTGCACTTCACTGTGTCTCGGAAAATGTGGAATGATCACCGGAAACGAATCGTTGACAGCTCGCTCACTGTTTGTGATGGCTGTCACTTGTTTTGCCGCGACGCTTCACCTGTTGGACGCGACGCTCCAGTAACGCTGGATGACAGGGCTGCCAGCTGGACTACTTCTGCGGCAACACCCGGTTAGTCTCTTACAACTTTATCTCTCCTTCGACTTTTATCAAGGTTCCAATCTCCCGCACCTTCGCGGCTTAGTTGGTTAAAGAGTTGGACTAGCGACATGGAGTCGTAGGTTCATATCCTACCAAAACAAGTGGGAGTTTTTTTTTTCACAAAATTATCTCTTAGTTAGACCTTTAAACGTGCTCTGCCTTCAAATGCATCAAGTTTTTACGTTTAATCCTCAGGGAAATTCATGGAATCATCCTAAGAGAGTATGCTGGAGAAATTTCTGGGGAAATAGATGTATGAATATCTGGAAGAAACGCTGAAAACATCTCAGTATGAACTCCTACAGATATATCAGGAATAATTTCTGATCTCTTCATTAAAAATAAAGAATCTCCGTAAAAATTCCTGCTAGATTTTCTGGGTGAATCCCTGGTAAAAATCATGGATACATTGCTGTGAGATTTTTCGATGGAAATATCTAGAACAATCAAGTATCTTCCTGAATAAACCGCTGGTGGACATTTTGAAGAAATACCTGTACAATTTCTGAAGGACTCTCTGGAAAAATTTCTGAAATTAAACTACTGAAGAAACCATTTTATGAAAGTAAACATTAAAAGAAATTCTGGAAGAATCCCTGAAAATTCTAAATAGAAAAAAAAAGATTGTCTTAAGTTATCCCTGGCGGAGTTTCAGAAGGAACCAATGAAAATTTACCAAAAATAATTCTAGGAGAATTTCTTGAGGTAATATCTGAATAAATTTCTCGAAGAATGCATGAAATATCTTTTGAAGAAACCGGTGGAGGAGTTTCTAAAAGAAATCTTGATATATAACAAGACCGCAGTCCTGGAGTTTTTTCTTAAGGAATCCATATTTTTTTAACCCTTTGTAGTCAGTGAGGTCATATATAGAAACGGCTGCATAAAACAAACAGAATACTGTTTTGGGCAAAGTTGTTGAAAATTAAGCCCTTTCTTAGTGAAAAATGGGAATATTTGTGTTTTAGACTTCAGTGACAACCTAGTACATCCTGAACAATATAAAGTTTGGAGCAACGAGCTAATTGACATACAAATTGTTCTGGAAGCTGAATTTGGATATGTGTCACGTTAATGTGTATTAATTCAACCTTAGTCAATAATATCAGTGCGTGTTTCATATTCTGGGATGTTCTAGGTGTTCCAAGCTGTCCTGTAGTGAAGTCCTTCAAATCTACAAGAATAGTTTTATGTAAAATTCAAATAACTCAACGTACATATGTACAGATGGGTAAATTATTGGTTAAATTGGGAAAAAATCCACAGCTCAGGTGAGATCACGACCCTTATTCGCTAGACAAGTGCTTTACCAACTAAGCTACCGAGCCAATTAATGACCCGGCAACTTAGTTGTCATAAGGTTCAATTCTAATCTCATCGATCTATATCATCTTCCCCTAAACCGCAAATATAACCATCTCTGTTGTACATATGTACGAAGAGCGAAAGCGATTTGTTTATTGTTTGAAACTGTTTGCCTATCGTACAGGCAACGCTTCCTCAACCACTTGTAGAGGAAGAACAATGCTACCTGGAAGGCGATCAAACGCGTCGTTCGCAATCTATTTGATACGACGGGTAACTACGTAGAGGTAGATGCTCGAAAACGACTCACTTGAAGTGCAAATTTTCGGTAATACCAATCCGTGTGGTCAAATTATGAAATTCAAATAACTCAACGTACATATGTACAGATGGGTAAATTATTGGTTAAATTGGGAAAAAATCCACAGCTCAGCTATCTCACCTGAGCTGTGGATTTTTTCCCAATTTAACCAATAATTTACCCATCTGTACATATGTACGTTGAGTTATTTGAATTTCATAATTTGACCACACGGATTGGTATTACCGAAAATTTGCACTTCAAGTGAGTAGTTTTATGTGTTTTCGCCATAACTAATAGCAATACATAATATACTGGGATTCGTTCAGCACTTGAAATCTACAATGTCAATTATAGATAGTAAAGGAAATTCCAGATCAGCCAAAATACTTTGAAATTCAGAGCTTCAGGTCTTCACTCGTAACAGTAGCCATATCTGTTATACTGAGTAACGTTGCACAATCAACCGCGCTTACTGAACCGATCTGAAGTCTACTTGATATTATTATAAATCTTTGGGACATTCTGGGTAATAATGCAAAATCTACTGGAATCCGTGAAGCTCTTGAAATCTCAAATATCATTTAGAGACATTATAGGCATATTCTAGGTCAGCCAAACTATCTTGGAGTTCAGAACTTCAAGTCTACACTCGTAACAGCAGTCATATCTGATATACTGAGTAACATTACATAATCAATCGTAGTTACTGAACCAACCTGTAACCAAGTCTACTATATATTATTGTGAACCTGTGGGACATTAAGGGTCGTCCAACTTGTCCTGAAATTTAACTCTTGACAGTAACAGTAGTTATTCTCATGCTATTCTACAAAGATTAGTATGCATTGTTCTCTACCTTTGAAACATTACGTTTCTTTGTTGAGCCCACCCAGATCCGTGCACTTCTGTAAAACTCTGAGCCATTTCAAAATACCTTTGAGATATTTCAGGATTACTAAACTTCCCTACAATTGAGAACTTCTAGCTGAAGTAAAGATAATGAAGCCACATCTCGAGCACATATCTAAAGGCAAGTGTGGGTCGCAGCCAAATCGAGTGTTGTAGTGAAGAATTGTTGATTCAGTTTTATTATAATTGTTATTAACACTAAATAAATTAAATAGATGCAATCATCACGGTTGGTTATATTGTGTTACTCAAAACAGCATTACGGTTGTTACCTCCATGTTGCATGTTGCCCATACTGCAGGACAGTGTGTACGATGCCGAATATCTTGAAACTAGGTCATAGTCTCTTATTGTATATTCTGTGATCTCCAGTAAGTATAATAGGTGATACTTCATAACTCTATATAGCCAAAACAGAAACTTCAATTGCTGTAGATGTTAGATTTTTAACATCATAATAGTTTGGATGATCCTAGCCGATCTGATGAAGTCCATTGAACATTCAGAAGATTAGCTGGACATGATAGGTGGCATATCGTGTAATAAAAGAAGTTACCGTTACATCCGTAGACTTCAGAATCTAAACTCAAGAACAGTTTGGATGACCTGGCATACCCAGAAAATATTCTGCATCATATTCTACCCTTCCTATGCTGCTGAGTACCAAAACCACAGATATACGTAGAATAAACTCTACAATAAAGATTGGCTTCAAAGGGTTGAGATAAAGTTTTGCATATTTCTCAATGAATGTTCATGCCAAAATGTTTGAAATTGATTCAATACTTGACAAAATATTTGGATTAGTAAACTTCAAACATTTGAAAGATTTTCAGCTTTGAATCAATGAACGAATTTTTATATTTTGTTAAATATGCAATCCCGACATGCAACGCATCTTCACGTAAGCAATAGCAAAATCCTCCAGTGTTACCATCTCGGAGTACCACATTGGATGTCCCAAAACGCCAAAATCCACCGTCAGAAAAGTAAAATCGCATCACGCTCTCCTCGTTCGCCATTAACGAAAGGAATTTTTCAATTAATTTCACTCATTCACACCCTTGTCTGCTTGGTTGCCACTGCCAGCCACTAGTCAGCAGCGGCGGCAGCAAAGTGCCCAGAGCTGGATTCTGAAGGTGCCGGAATCCAGTCAACCGAACGACATCAACTAAGGCTTCAGCTTGCGTGAAGCTCCTCGCACACTGCCGCGTCGAACCGCGGCAGCAAAGGCCACCATCACTGTGCAGAAGTGAGAGTCATCGATCGATAGGCAAATGAGAGAATAATTAGCTGGAAATGAAGGAACCTCCCTTAGGTGGCACGATGGCGAGGCACGCGTGCGCTCGTCCGATCGCTGGCCGATCATCGTCGTAAAACACTTTGTATCTATCGATTGAACGCTAGCTAGCTGATGCTGATGCCCTGACCGACGCGATCTTCTTCTACCCGATCGCCACCGCTGCCGCCGCCGCCGCCGCACCGTTCAGTATGTGTAACAAGGTGGTTAATTATCAAATAACAAACATTTTACCGCACCGGTTGACTCGCGTTGGCCATGGACCGCCGCGGCTCGGTATGACGTAGCTTCGACCGAGAGATATTTGAAGGAGCAGCAGCAGCAAACGGTGATGGGTTTGTGTCTCGTGCCATCCAGGTCGACCGATCGATCGATCGTCTGCGAGATTGAACCGGAGAGATGAGTGTTGTGGAGCCAACACACTTTATCATAATTATAAACAAATCAGCGATCTCCGACGCCTCGTGCAAATGGACCAACGCAACGGTGTGCTGGTTGGTATCTACGACTATGCTGATGGATGCGGCGGCGCCCTCTACGGGACTGATGCAACGTGTGGTATCTGCGCTGAGCGCGTGGAGGGTCAAGTATAAGAGAAGTGATAGCTATGGCACGATTTTGTCAAGTTTGTCAAAAGATAAATGATTAGGAGCTGTTTTGATAGTAATGATTCATTTAAATTGTTTGAGGACAGCGCAAATTAAAAAAAAACTTTTAGGAACGTTAGCCGCTGATTTGATGTCTTTACTGTATGTGAAAGTGCAAGTCGGATTAAAAAATCCCAAGCTATAATATCCAACATAAACCTCAATCAATGGCAACGACTCAACGATGACAAAGGACTTGCGACTAGAAGTTTAGTCTGCGGAATTACATATCTCTGCTCCGACAGAGCACTCATAGTTCAACTGCAAAACCTCGGGATCGACATAGGAGCATTTTGCAAGAGGTGTGCTGAACAGGATCCATGAGCAATCGTTTATTAATTAGGGTGGCCCATACTTATATGAAAAATATGAAATTCTAAAAATGCCCAGTCTTACCTCCTGAATCAGATGGTTTGAACTCTCAGAAGTTACATTCAAAATTTAAAAACAACGGGTAAAGTCCCTGGAAGATGTTATGCGACGACCCGAGCTCAACAGCCGGGGTACGATCTTCACGAAATCCGGCCAATTTGTCTGTTTTGCGGATGACATGGATATTATTGCTAGAACATTTGGAACGGTGGCAGAACTGTACACCCGCCTGAAACGTGAAGCAGCAAAGGTCGGACTGGTGGTGAATGCGGCTAAGACAAAGTACATGCTGGTAGGTGGGACTGAGCGAGACAGGACAAGCCTTGCCAGGAATGTTACGATAGACGAGGATACTTTCGAGGTGGTAGAAGAATTCGTCTACCTCGGTTCCTTGCTAACGGCTGACAATAACGTGAGCCGTGAAATACGAAGGCGCATCATCAGTGAAAGTCGTGCCTACTATGGGCTTCAGAAGAATCTGCGGTCAAAAAAGATTCACCCCCGCACCAAATGTACCATGTACAAGACGTTAATAAGACCGGTGGTTCTCTACGGGCACGAGACATGAACGATGCTCGAGGAGGACCTGCAAGCACTCGGAGTTTTCGAGTGAAGGGTGCTAAGGACGATCTTCGGCGGCGTGCAGGAGAACGGTGTGTGGCGTAGAAGGATGAACCACGAGCTCGCTGCACTTTACGGCGAACCCAGCATCCAGATGGTAGCCAAAGCCGGAAGGATACGGTGTGCAGGGCATGTTGCAAGAATGCCGGACAACAACCCTGCAAAGTTGGTGTTTGCTAACCACCCGGTTAGTACAAGAAGGCGTGGAGCACAGAGAGCACGATGGGCGGACCAGGTGGAGCGTGATCTGGCGAGTGTTGGGCGTAACCGAGGTTGGAGAGCTGCAGCTGCAAATCGAGTATTATGGCGGCAAATTGTTGATTCAGTATTATCATGAATTTGATGTTATTTATATAAATGAAATGAATGGGTAAAGTCAAGGGGGACGATCAACGAGCTTGAAGCTTGTATGGGAAAACTTGGCCATATGCATGCAGAAAATATAATGTTTCAAATTAGGTGGCGTTGTAAGCGTTCGAATTATTATAACATTTAGTATATTTGTAGATTACTATATGCCAAACAATTTTGTCGAAGACCGCAATGTGATCAGACGTCTGTGAAAAAAGTTATACCCTGCCTAGGCAAAGTAAACTAGACTTCCTCAAAAATTCCTCCATAAATTTCTCCAAGGATTCCTTTAACCCTCGAGCAGTCGCGTCTTCGGCCACCCTCAGCGACACCACGCACACGCTGTATACCACAACCGAGCTTTTTTCACGGTGCGTGTACTCAGTACATGACGTGACCACTCCCGGGTTAAGGAACATTCTTTGAATCCCTTCCAAAATTGCTCCATAGATCCCTCCATAAATTAGTCCAGCAGATCAGTTTTATAATCTAGCAAGGTTTCTCTCAGAAATTCCTTCGGTGGTTTCTTTAAAAGATCTTCCAGAAGTTTTTAAAGAAATTTCTCCATAGGGCTTACTTCAGATACGTATTCTCTTAAGATTTTCTCCAAGAATCCTTTTAGGTAAAGGAGAAAGGGCAAACATATATAGGATTCCAATCCCAAATAGTGGTTCATCCCATATATTATACACCCATGTACACTAATAACTCATACATATCTTATCTGAAATGTATAACAAACTGTTTATTTTAATAATCTAATCAGGTATATAGAAAATAATGTTTTTTCTTCTACTATATAGAATTTTTGTTCCATAGTGACTTTTTCTTGTTTTGTTGAAACCTTTTAGATAAGGTATTAGTCATTAATGTGCATGGGATTGATCAAATGCTCCCATTCTCCTTTTCTTGAATTTCTTCCGAAACTCCGCTAGGTTTTATTTCAAAAATCCTTTAGAAAATCCTTCGCAAATATCAATAGGGAATCATTTTGAATTTTCATGGATCCCTGTATAAATTCTTTAAAAGATTTGTTTCAAAAATTGGTTTCTTCAACTATTTGTTTTTCAGAAAATTATTCAGTAATTGAACAGTTATTGCTTCAAGAAGTCTATCAGAGATTTGTTCAAGAAGAAATTTGTTTACCCTAGAGATTCCAGTAAAATTTCCCACAGAATTGTGTACAGAATTGTTTCTAGGGATTCATCCAGAAAATTTAGTGGGAATTCCTCTAGAGATTCTAATATTATTACTTTCAGTGACTCCGATAGGAAATCCTGAAGGATTTCATACATAGATGTTTTCAGGATTTCCTCCAGGTATTCCTCCATAAAGTTCTCCAGAAATTACTCCAGCGTTCCCTCGAGGAATAAATCCATGAATTTCTCCACGGATTCTTAAAGGATTTTACTCATATACATACATACATACATTTCTTTGTTCAACATCATTAAGACAAGACATAATCAACAATAGTACGCCACAATACTCGGTTTGTGGCTGCCGCTCTCCATCCTCGGTCGCGCCCAATGCTCGCCAAGTCACGCTCCATCTGGTCCGCCCATCGTGCTCTCTGTGTTCCACGCCTTCTTGTGCCAACCGGATCAGTTGCAAACACCAGCTTTGCAAGGTTGTTGTCCGGCATTCTTGCAACATGCCCTGCCCACCGTATCCTTCCGGCTTTGGCCACCTTCTGGATGCTGGGTTCGCTGTAAAGTGCAGCGAGCTCGTGGTTCATGCTTCTCCGCCACACACCGTTCTCCTGCACACCGCCGAAGATCGTTCTTAGCACACGTCGCTCGAAAACTCCGAGTGCTTGTAGGTCCTTCTCGAGCATGGTCCATGCCTCGTGCCCGTAGAGAACCACCGGTCTTATTAACGTTTTGTACATGGTGCATTTGGTGCGTGGGTGAATATTTTTCGACTGCAGTTTCTTCTGGAGCCCGTAGTAGGCCTGACTTCCGCTGATGATGCGCCTCCGTATTTCACGGCTCACGTTGTTGTCAGTCGTCAGTAAAGATCCGAGGTAGACGAATTCCTCCACCACCTCGAAGGTATCCCCGTCTATCGTAACATTACTACCCAGACGGATACGGTCGTGTACGGTTCCGCCTACCAGCATGTACTTTGTTTTGAGGCATTCACCACCAGTCTGACCTTTGCTGCTGCGCGTTTCAGGCGGGTGTACAGCTCTGCCACCGTTCCAAATGTTCCGGCAATAATATCCATGTCGTCCGCAAAGCACACAAATTGACCGGATTTTGTGAAAATCGTTCCCCGGCTGTTGAGCCCGGCTCGTCGCATCACACCTTCCAGCGCGATGTTGAAGAGTAGACATGAGAGTCCGTCACCTTGTCGCAGTCCCCGGCGAGATACGAATGAACTGGATAGTTCACCCGAAACCCTTACGCAGTTTTGCACACCGTCCATCGTTGCTTTAATCAGTCTAGTCAGCTTCCCAGGAAAGCCGTTTTCGTCCATGATTCTCCATAGCTCTGCGCGTTCGATACTGTCGTATGCCGCTTTGAAGTCGATGAACAGGTGATGCGTTGGGACCTGGTATTCACGGCATTTCTGGAGGATTTGCCGTACGGTAAAGATCTAGTCCGTTGTCGACCGGCCGTCGATGAAGTCAGCCTGATAACTTCCCACGAACTTATTCGTTTTAGGTGACAGACGACGGAAGATGATCTGGGATAGCACTTTGTAGGCAGCATTCAAAATAGTGATCGCCCTCACATTCCAAATGGTCGCCTTTCTTGTGAATGGGGCAGATTACCCCTTTCTTCCACTCCTCCGGTAGCTGTTCAGTTTCCCAGATCCTGACTATCAGCCGATGCAGACACTTCACTTCCCTCAGCGTGGGAGTTGGTTCATTTCCGTCCTCCGCTGCACTGGCGTCGTCGTTTCTTCCGTTGCCGTGGGCTTCGTGCCTACGTTCTCCACGCCGTTCAGGTGCTGATCGAAGTGCTGCTTCCACCTTTCGATCACCTCACGTCCGTCCGTCAAGAGGCCTTCGTCTTTATCCCTGCATATTTCGGCTCGCGGCACGAAGCCGTTGCGGAATGCGTTGAGCTTCTGGTAAAACTTCCGTGTGTCTTGGGAACGGAACAGCAATTTCATTTCTTCACACTCCGCTTCTTCCAGGCGACGCTTTTTCTCCCGAAAGAGGCAGGTCTGCTGTTTCTGCTTCTGTTTGTAACGTTCCACGTTCTGTCGAGTCCCTTGCTGCAGCATTACCGCCCTCGCTGCGTTCTTCTCCTCCAAAACCGTTCTGCACTCTTCGTCGAACCATTCGTTCCGTCGATTCCGTTCCACGTACCCGATGGTGCTCTCTGCTGCGTCGTTGATGGCTGCTTTCACTGTACTCCAGCAGTCCTCTAGACTCTGGCAACGCGGCTTCGAGATTCTGCGCGTATGCTGAAGCGACATTCGATTGCTTCAGTCGCTCGAGGTTGTACCGTAGCGGACGCCGGTACCGTACATTGTTGATGACAGAGAGTTTTGGGCTCAGTTTGACCATCACCAGATAGTGATCGAAGTCGATGTTGGCGCCACGATAGGTCCTGACATCGATAATGTCGGATAAATGCCGTCCGTCAATCAGAACGTGGTCGATTTGAGATTCCGTCTGCTGTGGTGATCTCCAGGTGTAACGATAAGGGAGGCTGTGTTGGAAAAAGGTGCTACGTATGGCCATATTTTTGGAGGCGGCGAAATCAATGAGTCGTAGGCCGTTTTCGTTTGTCTGCTGCTGGGCGCTGAACTTACCAATGGTCGGTCTGAATTCCTCCTCCTGGCCTACCTGAGCGTTCAAATCTCCTATGATAATCTTGACGTCGTGGCTTGGCCAGCAATCGTACTCGCGTTCGAGCTGCGCGTAAAATGCGTCCTTGTCATCATCAGTACTTCCGGAGTGTGGGCTGTGCACGTTTATTATGCTGAAGTTGAAGAATCGGCCCTTGATCCTCAACCTGCACATTCTTCCGTCGATCGGCCACCAACCGATCACGTGCCTCTGCATATCATCCATCACTATGGAAGCTGTTCCCAGCTCGCGTGTGTTGCCGCAGCTCTGGTAGATGGTATGATTACCTCTAAACGTTCGCACCATTGATCCTGTCCAACACACCTCCTGCAGCGCTACAATGCCGAACCCGCGGTCCTTCAGTAGATCGGCGATTATGCGGGTGCTCCCAATGAAGTTGAGAGATCGGCAGTTCCACGTACCAAGTTTCCAATCGCAAGTCGTTTTTGTTCGCTGGGGTCGTTGCCGTTGGTCTCGGTTCGTATTATTCTGTTGCTGATTTTCCGCTACAATGGTTTTTTACGGCTGGCTCGTAGGGCCTGACACCAACCCCCTACTTTCCGGAGGACCATAGTGCCCAGTAGAGCTTAGAGTCGTTCCCTGGAACTCGGACGTAGATCAGCCGCCCCTAAAATAGGGATCAGACGCTGTTGTGAGCCGCTCCTCCTGGAGAACAGACGTACAGGTTTGCCGAAGAAACCCCCCCCCCCCCCTTCCCTGTCAGCCTACGACCAAAGTTCCCACCTGTTGGCCTAAGGTTCCTTATCCTCCATGGTGGGGCTGCCACCTTAGATATATTTTCCGGTGGAGGAACATTTCATACTCAGCCACTGGATGCCTGAACAGACGCTGTTTGAGCTGCACCTCTTTGGTGAACAGACGCTCTTGATGTATCTCCTCAATCGAGCTGAAGTCAGAAGAACAACAGTTCCCAGGCATCACTACCAGCTAAGCACATAACTCTTAGCTGGCGGTCTTTGTCATCGTTTGACCCGTGGATGTATGAAACGGAAACTTGTGAGGACCAGAGCTATGCTGGACGCTTCTTGTCGACTCGCTATTTCGCAGTCCCTTTTGGGGTGACGTCATAGTTTTATGATGTGATGATGTTCTCTGCAATCATGAAATTCTTTCCATATTGACATCGTTTATCAATGCTTAATAACATGTACCCATTACCATTCAAATTGACAAAACCCATTTGCGATAATTAGCGGTTTTGGGATTCGCAGTCCTTCAAAACCCATCAAACTTGCTGTTATCCAACCGTCCCGAAAAACAGCCCATTCTACCATCGACCCAAATGGCACAGCCGCACTTCTTCGTCCTCTCTACGAGGGGGTGCTAAAATTATCATAAATCAGCAATAACATTTAATGGACTTTCAATCACTCTCACTTCGGGTCGGATAATTGCTCATCAATTATCCGTTCGATCGTCATCACCGCCGCGCGCCGTGTAGTCAACGTCCCTTTCGCTGAACCTGCGCTTCTGAATAGGCCTGTCACGGGATCCCCCTCTGAGTCAAAGAAACACACCCACCTTCACCACCTTTTCGCCCTGGCGAGGCGCGACTCATATCTCAATCCTTCCCCATTGAAGAGACGGACGGACATCGTTACCAGCTGCTGCTGCCGCTGTTGCTGATGCTTGTTATTGTTACTACTGACAGATCCTCCTAAGCAATGAACGACCGTCGACGATGGACCGAGGAACGTGCCATCGTCAGTGTCGATGCTGCGTACTCTCCTCGAGCTATCATGCATAGGCTGGAGATCGATCGATGGGGAAGCTGGCGGCTAACCTGCGCCCGATGATGCAGACTAACAATTCTATTAGCACGCTGTTTTGCATTTCAATCATAATTATTAGCCGGGTTATTATTAAGATAAATATACACTCACTTATCGGGCTAGTAATCTCGTTGACCTGGGAAGGGATTACCGTTCGATCGTAGTATATGGCATAGCTCTTCGTATTATGTGGCTTTCTTTGAATACGACAACATTTCCTCAAATTTCTGTGAAATTGTCCGTATGCTTGTTGAATTTATTTACCAATTTCTCATTCGTAGCAAACTTGAGAATGAATCGAAAAAAATGTACCTTTTTTGAATATTACCAGCAACATTGGGCCACCAAGTATTCGGATGCACTTGAAACCTATTGGATTCCACAAGTTAATCATTATTCATGAGTTGAAATACCAGTATGTCCCAAATACATAATACTCTGTGTCGTACTCCTTCCGAGAGGGTGTGATCCATTTGGCACCCCATTAACAGCTCCAGTGCACACTCCTTACTCAAGTTCCACATCGGCAACCTCAAAGCATCGTACCGCACGACAAGTATCACCCACATGAATAGGGAAAAATGCATCCGATCACACACCTTCGTTCGTAGGTACCAATCTACCCTTCACCCAGAGTGACTATGCTTGCTCAGCTCATGCTGAGCTGTCGTCACGTGGTGCTGGCTGGTGGTAGAAGGAAACCGCAAAAACCGAAAACCCCAACCCCGAGATCGTGATTAGCGATGAAGATCTGCTCCCAAGCCCAACCTCAAAGATCTCACTCATCTCGTCGTAATCAATCGAGACGAGATGATGTTGAGCGCTTAGATAGGGAACCACACGTCGCGTTAGTTGGCGGCATTTCTGCCTCCAACTGGATGGCATTAGCGCAGCGCACCTCGGGCGCAAGTGTGTGATCTACTTTGGATGGCATGCTCATATGGAAGATCGAAGCGCACGTATGTACAACTTCGCTAAGTGACGATGATGGCTGATCTCACCACAGACACGGGACACGGGTACTAGGGAATGTGTGTGTGGGATAAATGGAACCTTTTAGAAGCATAAATAACACATTGTAGCAAATCGGAGTGACGATGATGACGTGGATGATGATGGGCTCCTGCGCTGCTGGTTGCTGTAAGGCTGCACGTGAAAAGGAAAGGTTTTTATTGTTTCCATATTCACGAAAGTCGATCGCGCTCAATGCACGATATGCGATGCATGGAGATTGGATGCCGAGTCGATAACGGTAGCAGTAATGGAACATGTGATGTGAATACGGCAATGACGTTTAATGTTGCAAGGCTACTGTCAGACACGGGAGCCTGATTGGAATCATGAGAGATTTTGCCGGTCTAGTATTGGATTAAAAAAATTGCCAACGAATATAAAGAAGAGAGAGAGTTCGCAGCGAGACTCCTAAGAATGAGTAATTTGGATTGGTAGAAGCTCAGAATGTATCAGAGTAGGATAAGTGTACCAATTATGGCTATAGTACCAATTATTCGCCATAGTTAATTTTCACCCTTTAACGAGGTAAATCAACAAGAAAAATTTTGTAAACAACAGATCACGTTCACAAAAGATAGTAGCACTCATCTAAACTCCACGTTTTCCTCAAATCATGGTAGAAATAAATAATTTTCCTTAAAATTTCGGCTTCCTTGCACCCTTTTTCGCCATTGTGTACCAATTATGGCTAACCCCATAAGGAATGCATACAAATAGTGCGAAAAAGAACCGAAGTTAAAAAATGAAACCATAACTGGTACAGGGTACCTATCATTGGCACACACTGTAATCAATACTAAATGTGGTTTTGGCTCCGTTTCTATATTTTTCCTTTAAAGTATGGAAACTAAGCTGTCTTTTAGCTTATTAATGACATTCGTTGGTTATCTCGTTATTTTTGTATACATAGCTTTCCTTAGGTAGTGCGATAATTGGTACATGCATCCTACACCTCAATAAACAAAATTTAAAAATATGTACAGGGGGTGGCAAACATGTTTGTGATAGACATCTTTATTTTCTCACAAAAAGGTTCAATTACCTAGAATGTATAACACATTCTCAAATTGAACTATTTATCAACCTTTTATATGTGTGCTCGATTGGTTAATGTTTCGGGAAGCTAGAACCGTTATCGTTAAACTCTATTTTTGAGACAACTAATTTTTAGCTGTCATGGAATTTCGGGCATTAATTCACAATATATTGGTATATATTGAGACGACGTTAAAGAATTCAACATTTCCTTACAAAGAATAAAGTCATATGTACTGGTTTAACTTTTTCACCTATAGAGGAAAATAATTCAAATTCAAACACCGCTAGCCATCATGGTTTCCCATAGCGGAAATCATCATGGTTACAGGTCGCAAGCCCTGGCAAAGTGTGGAACGTTTTGATGGCTGTGATCCCTGACCATCATGTAATCAAAATCCCAGGGATACTCAATTGACCATACTGTTGGGTTGTGGGGGTTGCGTGTGTGGGGTGCATATATTGACAAGCATTGCTATGGATCGTTAGGGCTGAGTAAGAGCGGGGAATGGATCTACGATTGCTTAATTGCGATTATATCTACTGGTATAGTCGTGGTTCAACAGTGGTGGCGCCGCTTTTCGCTTGTGTTCGGCCTAGGTGGTTTGTTTAGGCGGTGCGGGTAGGTCTGTATGTACATCGTACGTGCAGTGCGTACGGCTTCAGCATTGTGGTTACTTGGGTAGTGTAGGATAATTGGGTTTGGGACTGAGGGGGTCGTCATTGATTCTGTTGGCGGTTGTGTTGGTGACGATTTCTTCAGCTTTATAATCTCATTTATACCACGCACAAACTTTGGGAAGAGGGACTGCTTTGTAATGCAAGAGAGGGATTTAAACTCTGCGCTACGGGTTGGGTGAGGTCATACAGATAGAAGCAACCCAGGTGACCGTGCGTCGTGATGGATGCATGAGTGCAGTGTGTGTGGGGTGCGCTACCCTGTGGGTGCAGTTGAGTCCGGGTTGGAGTAGAAAGAGACCCTTCTCTACCCTAGGTTTCGGTTGTACGGGCGGGGTAGTGTTTGTCTTATTTGTAACGTGTTGTGCGTGATTTGCGGCCCGAGCTGCGTGGTAACTTGGGAAGTATTGTGCTCTGCGATCTAGATTTTGGTTTTAAGGTGAAGCTATGGCTGGGCTGTGCCTCGGATTTGTTGGGCGCAGGTCGGGAGAGCTGGTGGCGGTTTGTGCTGGAGGGTTTGCTCGATTGGTTATTCACTGGTGGTTGCCAGTCGATCGACTGTTCGCGCAGCCTGTCATTTGGTTCTTGGGGTTTGTGCTCTCGAGGTTCGGGGCGTTGCTTCATTGTATCTACTAATATTCCTTGTTTGATTAACTGATAATTATGTACAGGCGCTTAACACTTTCTATTTCATAGATTGCTAGATTTAAGGGTAATGGTTCAATAGGGTGTTAGCAATCAGAGTGGATTAGAACGAGTTGGCGCCTACAATACACCAACACTAACACACATACACCAATACTTACACGCACACTTGCACCTACAACTAGCTGTAAAAGACCAGTGGGCGGGACAATGGTGTCTACCCAACAGTTGTAGGTGGAGTGTTTGGCTTAGCTACATGACTTGGTCCGGCAAGCCCATAAACATCAATTGGTAGACGTATTGCCTAGTGAAAAGACAACGCAGATGGGCGAAAGCCAGGGGATGCGTTGATAATAGCAGAATAGCAGCTTAGGGTGGTTCAAGAAAAACCGGTTTTCTGGCTTTAACTTTTTCAGTTTCGATTTCTCATCAAAGTCGCCCAAGAAACACTTGTAGAGCATTTGAAGACGCGTCGTTTCGTGCGCTGAGATAATCGTTATCTCTTTTGGTTTAAAAGTTAAAGGCATTTTTCCTAAAAAATCATAGTTTTTAAAAGGTGTTAAGACGGGTTGGGGCAAACATAAAAAATATCTTTTGCCCGCATTCAAAAGAAGAAATGTTGTTATAAAACATATTAAAAAATTAGAGGGGTATTATTTTTGTAACTCAAGTGAAAAATACTTGAAAAGTGCCTATTTTTTCTAGAAAATCATCAATATCTTTTGAACGGAATGACGTAGCAACATTTTCAGCGCACGAAATTGTGCGTTTTTTAAAGCTCTAAAACTTGTTCTTGGACAACTTTGATGAGAAATTTGAAACAAAAAAGATAAAGGGTTTAAACTGTTTTGACCAAATTTGGAGCATTTTCCCATAGTTTTCATAGGGTGACGCTAGAACAAATCGTTTTATTGCTTTATCTTTTTTGTTTTAAATTTCTCGTTAAAGTCTCCCAAGAATCACTTTTAGAGCTTCCAAAAACGCGCATTTTCATGCGCTGAGAATGTTGCTACGTCATTCCGTTCAAAAGATATTGAGTTCGTGTCGCGCGTTATCAAGGGCACTTTAACATAGTAGCTAGAAAACGGAAGATCCAGCGAGTGGCTTGAACGAGTGAACATGCGTGATAGCCTGAGGGACTTTCTGGTGTGCTGCAGGGGATAATCCGGTGAGTTTGTTCCTTGTTGTTTCTCTCCTCTATATTGCCTCTATTTTCATTAACTTCTTGATTCATAATAGATGATAGCTTGTGTCTAATTTTAATGTATGTGTGTCTGTATCTGTTCAATATTCTTTCATCGAATTTGTATAGTTCGTCACCATGAGTGTCGACATGTGTTTTGTTTTCGTCAATTTCCAAAATTGCATCTTGCATCAAATTATCACTTCCTCTACCTAGTTCTGTTTGTATATACAATTTTTTAATTATTTATTTATTAAAGTTTGTATATATTACTCATATCAATCTTTCAAGAATTTACGCAGCAAGCACTGTAAAGTTCGTCGGCCAAAATTCTCGCTAAACACATTTTTTTCAATGAAATTTCCATATATTATTGTACAGTTCGGCACTTCAAGGTGCTGACCTTAGTTTTTTGTTTTACAATATGTTTCAGTATTTCTTCCCTTGAATTGTGCGGTCCGCCACTGATGGTGTCGGCACAGAGTTTTGTCTCATTGTATCGAGTCCATGGTATCAGAGGCAAGTATCACTGCGTATTGGTTCACCAGTTCTCTGAATTGCGAGGTGACGCAAGATCTCTTTCGTTTCATAAAACATTCTCTAGATTCCTACTCAGAATTTTCAGCGACTCACCATTCTTCCTAACTGTGAGGTGACACAACTCTGTGTATATGTGTTTTGTGTATGCTCACGGTTACATGCATTACATCGCTTACCAAAGCGAATCCTGATTTATGTAACTATTGATCCCGCCAACTAACAAAAACTCCTTCCCGTGACAACTGTGGAGGGTCCAGTAGTACATACAACCTCTAGTAGCAACGGTTGTCAAACTAACATTCCTTCCCTTCCCCGGTAGACCGTAAGGACGTGGCCGGCGCCGTTATTGACCCAAAAAAGTTTGAGCTCTCGGAACGTGTACATTGAGGAAGGTGCGCTAATCCCAAGCCCCATCTATTGGTTCTCTGTGCAATTCCGCTAGCTCTGGTCAATCACGGAGTAGCAACTACGAAGTGTACGGTCACCAATGCTCATGCTCATGCTCTCAGAGGAAAATAATTCAAATTCATAATACCACACAAACATTCTAAATGCGTTTTTTAAATCCAAATATCTCCTTTTAAAGATATATTGAGAACATAAGAAGAAAATCTTTGGAAATGAAAACTAAAATGTAATGACATTGATGTAAAAATTAGCATTAGCATATAGACTGTAGGTATGGTGTCGATAGCAATTGTCTTAATCGGCTAAGTATGAATAACATTCTGAATTGACTGTGCCAGGTGGCCCCTATTTCATGATGCTTGCTTACCGTGTATGGAAAAAAATGGCAAAAAACATCTAGCAAAAAACTAACGAATCCTATAGAGTACAAGGGTACTCTCCTTTAATGCGCTAATCGGAGCGCAATGGTATAGTTAACCTTACGTTTCTCAAAGATTGTCAGTTACTATTTGTGAGTATCAAACTCGGAGCTGACTATGAGCATCTTGTTTATTACACTAGTTTACATCATTTTTGAACTCGGTAAGCTGATGATCATCGAACATCTTCCTGAGTTCGAAAATGCGTAAGAAAAAAAAAAATACAGTGGACATTTTTTTTCGTCATTCCATATAAGGTTGATAATTTGAAATTGGTCTTTGTTCAATTTTTAAGCAAAGTCACTCACTTCAAACATCTCATTCTCCGTAATCAATACTCCGATTGGTCTGATTTTCTTGCTGTAACTCGCCTACATAATATGTTGAACAAACGGTGAGAAAGAATTTTTAAATTGTTTTTTTCTTATTGAAAAAAAAATACATTTCTTCATATATTTTTGGAAACTTTGCTAAAAATGAGGGAGATCGTCCCTAAAACTCGCCAATATCTTGAATGTCATCAATCTGACGCGAAACCTGCTTTAAGATGATCGAATGGTGTTATATTAAGCTTTTAATTTATTGAAAAAGATATAAAATTGGTTGAACAAAACACAAGATATTTGAATTTTCGTAAACTCCATATTTTAAAAAGCTGTAAAACTCAATATTAAGCTAAAACTCGAAAACTGTTCTACTTAAAAAAAAATTAAGGTCGGTTTTAAAAACAGCGCTAAATTTTGCTTCAAAAATTTTGGTCGTTGACAGAAGATCACGACTTTCGTTTTATTTTGTAAACTAGTGTAATCGAAATCAGGCGAATATGTGTACGGAATTTAAAAAAAAGGTGTTCTTGAAAACGTGATTAGAAGATCAAATCGACCATTGTGGCAGCCATATTTGAATTCTCTGATGTTTCACCCTGTGAATTCTACCAGTAATTCCAGTATGAAATCTTGCAGGAATTGTTCCAAGAATTTGTTATGAAATTCTTCCTGCAATATGCTCCAGAAATTCATTCATGGATTTTACCAGGAATTTTCTTATAATCTTTATAATCTTTATAATCTTATAATAATCTTCATAATAAGTTTTAATACACATATAGAGAAATATTAGAGTTTCTCCTGTTTTTGTGGTGGAAAATAGTTTTTTTTTATTTATACAAAAACCTTTTTTTTTTGTAAATTTTAAAAAAAGAAACTACACCATCTTCAACCACAATGCACAGACTGAACAATCACATACATGAGACAACGGACAACACACGAAACACCCAGTGCTCCAGTGGAGAATTTTTCGTTTGACGAAATGTTTTCACCGACTGGAGTGGGAATCGAACTCACACTCCGAGGCTTACGAAACGGCCAGACGACTGGCACCTCTAACCGCACGGCCACGAAGCCCACATGCAGTTCCTCCTGAAATCGTTCGGGAATTTCTTCAATGATAACTCTGGAAATTCCTCCATTGGAATTTTCAACATTCCTTTTCAAGTTTTCCGTTAGTTCCTACCACAACTCTTTATGACAACTCTTATTTAAATTTGTTTAGAATTTCCCTCCAGAATTTAATCGGGTTTTTTTCAGGATATTTTTTTGAAATTTCTTCAAGAAATTCTGGCGAAATTTGTTTTGAGATTCCCGTGAGAGTTCCTTCAGTTTTGCAAAACAATTTATATCAAGGCGTTCTCATATTTTTCAGATTCAAACATAATTTGCACGATTTTTTCACGTTTTTTTCAAAGATTTCTTCTGGTTTTTCTCATAATATTACTTCTCAGGGTTTCTAAAAAGTATTCTGAAAGTTTTTTTTGAAATTTTCTCAGATTCACCATTTTGTTGTAGGTTCTTCCCAAAAATGTCACCGATGCCCCCAGAAGTTCTTTAAAGATTGTTTCAGCAATTTACCAAAGGATTTCTCCACGAATTTCTTAAGTTATATCTACGATTTTTTTTTCAAGAATGCTTCCAGATGTTTTTCTAGGATTTCTCCTAGAATATAGTCCGAAACTTATCCTTATTTTATCATTTATTTTTTCCTGATTCTCCAAGGATTTCCCCAGAAATTTCTCAAAAGAATTCCTCCATAGTACGCACCAGGTGTTCCTCCAGGAATTCTGCAATCTCCGTGGACAAGCGTGGACTTTTCGCTAACCCCCTCCCCCCTCCAAGCTGTCCACGTGGTATATAGACGGCCCCTTACCATAGCGTGACGTTCCTAATGGATGCTCTCTCAAGGGTTCATACAGAAAATCCAACAGAGACTTCTCCAGTGAATTTCTTCAGTGGTTTCTCCAGAGCATCTTTTGGGCTCTTCAAAGATTTCTCTGGCAACTGGGGCTTCTCAAATTTTTCTGATCTGGGTTTCTTTAGGATTTCTATCCCTTCAAGGGTTCGTCCACCAAGAATTTGTTAGTATATATAAGCCTTCTTCGAGCATTAGCGTAGTGGGGTCATTATGACCCCAATACACGGCTAAGGGTGTAAGGGTTCATTTAGATGCTCCTTGAAGTTTTCCAGGTTTCATATTCAGTGATTATGTGGGAGCTCTTCCAGAAATTTCCTAACAAATTCTTTCTAGAATAGCTTTCGAGTTTTTTTTTCAGGAAATCTATTAGGGATTTTGGAATAATTATAGAAGAAAGGATTCTTTGGAGGAATTCATGTGCCAATCCTTGTGAAGATGTTAAAACTTATCTTATGAGGAATTTCAAAATGATTCCTCAGAAAACATCTTGACGTCAAATACTTGAAAATTTTCTTGTAATAATACTTTGATTAACTTCTAAAGAAATCATTGGAAAAAAATCCAGAAGTAATCCTCAAAGGTTGGCCGGGGCCCGTGGCGTAGTGGCTGCACGTTCGCTTCATAAGCGGGTGGTCATGGGTTCGATCCCAGCCCCGGCACTTGCAATTTTTCGTAAGTTGCTCTTCCCCCCCCAGAACGGTTGAAACCTGACCTTCTTCTGAGCATATTTTCTAACGGACCTGGAAACTAGGATATCGGCTAACGGCAACTCATAATGGAACCCTCAATCGGACTAGAAATGGAACAAGAGCCACCCAACAGCATCCTCGTGCTCATCATCCTATCATAGACCCGAGCAGGAAAAAATAGCAAGTGAATAACATATTTAGGTATTAATTTTAACCCTCTAATACCCAATCCCGCCTTTAGACGGGGTATAGTTTGAGCATTTTTGTAATTTTTGTTTCGTGGAAAATCATTTCTTTTATATTTTTGGCTGATATTTAGGACTGTTCTGTATATCTCAAAATGGTATTTGGTGTATTTTAAAGCGTATTTACATTTTTTTTAAATCATTGAAAAATTGATGTTTTGGTCACCTTTTTGAAGTCATTGTTTATTTTGTATTGAATCGCTACAATTAACATATTTTAAAATTTTCCCAAATCATTCTATCCTTGTTTAATAGTTTAAGGGAATCGAATACACTCTAAAATTATTTTCTTTAAAATTACACGGAAAATAGAATTTTCTGTGAAAAAAATTTAAAATAATAATATTTCAACAATAATCGCAAAATCTCAAAATGTTTTCATCTCAAAATATCCGTTCCCCAAATTGGCTTCCAGGAAAAATATAAAAGTGTGGGGATGTTCAAAAATAAAATTTAGAAAAATCAAAAACTGAAATTCACGAAATCGAGAATTGAAAAGAATCATCTTCCAAAACATGTTTAAATCGATTTTAGATGACGAAAAATGATATTTAGATCAAAATAAAAAATTTGGGTATTAGAGGGTTAAATACAAGCATACCTCGATATGCCCATCATTTGGTGAACATAAGAGGCAAAATAACAAAAACGAATACCATGATTTTGTATCAATAACACCTAGAAAATAATAAGTATTGTTATTACAATATAAATGAATACCTAAAATTTTAAGTGCTGTATTTATTTTCCAAAAGGTGTTGAATAACAAAGTAATAACATTTTTTGTTATTAAATCATGCATTTGTTCGATAACGCCATGGTTTAATACCAAAATATGTTCTTCAGTTATTTCACTTTTTTTTTGTCTGTATTAACGACATTTTTAACCCTAGGCTAGTTCATCTCGGGACCCACGCTTTACTTCCCTTCCGAAGGAAGAACCCACATTTTGTGAGTATGTCACTGCTAAATCAACAAATACCACACCAATACTAAACTCTGCTCACATACTTCCAAATGTTATTGCGTTGTTCTCATAACATTTTGTACGATAATATAATAATAACAATTTTAGATATTAGAGCACAGGTTGTTGTCAGCAGAGTCTTTGACAGGTATTCGCTTCTGCTCGGGGATAGGGTAGAAAAGTGACAGCAGCCCAAAGGCTGCTTTCGATATAGTAGATTAGGAATAGAATACATTGAGGCGCTGTGCAACGTGTAAGTGCAACTGCCAATTGGAATCGCTCACGTATTGCCCTAGTGGACAAAAGCTGTAAATTAGGCTAAGTGGTTGAAGAATAAAAATCCTCGAAGGTATTCCCGTATAAACTCTTCAGAACAATACAGGAAGAATTATGAGAAATGTTTAGAGTAACGCTCGCAAAAATTTCTAACAGAATCTTAGGAGAAATTCCTAATGAAATACTATAAGGAAATCCGGAAGAATTCCTTGAAGAAATTCATAAAGAATACTTAAGATAAATATCTGAAGTAATCTTTGAAAAAAAAAATGCACAAACAATACTTGAAGGAATGGATGGAGGGAAAAAAACAAATGAATCAAATGGTTCATTTTTTCTTTTCGGTCATCGCTACTGGTGATGCTCATTTGGCGGAAGGTAAGGTGATGTTGCCAGTGTGAAAAGTACGACGAACGTTGTGACACGTATGTGGCAGCCCTAATCCCACCTAATGCATCTGACAGGAGCCAACATCTATCGTGTATCCACAATGGAATCCTTTGTGGATACACAAATGTTTACATACAAGATGTTGGATTCTTAAAAATGGCTGCCTCGCACCCTGGTGCGTTGTGAAGAGCTTCTCTCTTGGAAATTTGAGAGCAGTCGGTTGGTGTGGTGTTGGGAGGGATAATGTTTGAAAACGTAGGGAGAGAGGAAACCTTTTTCTAATTGTGCGACGGCAGTGTGAATTAGGGAGCAAACAGATTGGCCGGGTGTGGATGAGAAAAAGAGAGAGATGGTCGAATTAGAAGCTTTATTTCCACAATTCGTGCAATTTGTCAATGAAAGTGAAAGTCGAGCATTGTGAGAGTGGGTTCTAACGAAGTGGGTTTGAAGAAGAAAAAAAAAAACAAGAGAGAAGCATTATAATATTGTGTTTAAGTAGTGGTTTAAGAAGGGGCTTATCTTAATTTCTGTATTAGTGAATGGGTCACGAGGGGTAATATTCATTTTCAGCTGAGGGTGGATGGTAGAAAAATGTATCGTCCACACTCTAAAACGAAACAACACAGGCTTGTGTACAATTCACACATATCTGTGTATTACTGGATCGTCCTCTACCCCTGTGTCAGGTGTGCACAGTTGCTTTTCTGGCAAATTAAATCGAAACTGACAAAGAAGGAAATCAACGAGAACTGATAAGATCGTTTCATATGCAGTAACCTTTTAAACCAACTAAATACGCGCCAGAATCAGAAACTGTTTTTTGATTCAGGAAGTATGATCTCATCTCAGATATCCATTTGATATGTGGATGATATCATGCGGGGCTTATTGTACATGAAAATGACCTCAGAATGCACGTGTAGGAACAGGCATTCTCGAAATGGGTTGTTGGATTTGCAGTAGAGCTATCACCTTCCATCTCCCGGATTAAAGTTGTTTACACATGTTTATTACAGAAAATTAAAAAAAAAACAATGTAGACAAATTTCTTCCATAAAAGCACTGCCGGTCAGTGGGAGATGGATTGTACACACACACACACACACACACACACACACACACACACACACACACACACACACACACACACACACACACACACACACACACACACACACACACACACACACACACACACACACACACACACACACACACACACACACACACACACACACACACACACACAACACACACACACACAAACAATACTTGAAGGAATTATTGATGAAAACAAGGTCGAATCTCTTAATTATTTTGGAGAGAATCCTTGGAAAAATACTTACATAGAAGAGTTTCGGAACAAATTTATTAGGAATCATAGGAGATAATCCCTAAAATTTCTCATTTGCAGATTTCAGAAAATAAAACTTTATAGAAATTCATTCATAAAGGAAACCACGAAGGTTACTTACGGAGTCTTAGAGGATGTTTTGGATAAATCTCTCAGAAATTCATGAGAAATTCTTGTAGATGCATCTGGAGTATCTCTGAATATTTTATGGAAACCGTTGAAAAAAATTCTATAAATTTGGAACACGTACAGGGGATGGCCAAAATGTTTGGGATAGGCAACTTTTTTTCTCCAGCAAAAAAATCCAACATGCTGTAACTTTTCATAGAGTGCATCAAAAAATCTCAAATTTTGACTGTTTCTCAACCTATTATAAGTGCAACATTGGTACAAATTATGGCTCGATTGAATAATTTTTCGCGAAGTAAAAATCGTTCGGGTAAAACACTATTATTGAGACAACTAATTTTTGAACTGTCGTATCTCAGAAACCAGTGAACCAAATTGAATGAATTTTTTAACGTTGATCAACAATATATTGATACTTAATACGACACTATAAAATGTAATATTTTCTCACGGCGAATTAAGTTACATCGGGTTGAAAATTTTACCCATATATAGGAAAATAAGTCAAATTTACAATACCACACAAAAGTTACTAAATGTGTTCTTCCTTCAATCTTAATAGGCTCTAATATATCTAATTAAAGATAACTTGAGAAAAGAAGTAGAAAACCTTTGGATATCAACACTAAAATTTATTGACATTGATGTAAAAAAATAATTTTTTTCGAAAAAAATCTAAAAAATGTCAATCCATGTTAACTTTTTTCAACGTTCAAAAAGTACCAATGTTTTAATAGTTTGTGAAGCATTTACATAGTGTTAGTGTATGTTCAAAATTTCATTCAATTCGGTTCACTGGTTTCCGAGATATGACAGCTCAAAAATGAGTTTTCTAAAAAATAGTGTTTTACCCAAACGGTTCTATCTTTGTAAAACATTAATCAATCGAGCCCAAATTTGTACCATAGATACACATATAATAGGTTGACAAACAGTCAAAATTTGAGATTTTTTGATGCACTCTATGAAAAGTTATAGCATGTTGAACTTTTTGTGAGAGAAAAAAAAGTTGCCTATCCCAAACATTTTGGCCATCCCCTGTATAACAATCCTAGATGTACAAGTACATCAAAATGCAAGCTGAAGCTACTACTGTAGAATCCTCTGACGAATTCTAGAGGAACTCCTCGAAAAAGTTTTTGATACCCCTTTGACGGAATTATGGAAGAGGGGGGGGGGGCGTGTTCCTGAAATAAGTATAGTCGAAACCCCTGAAACAACTCTATAGAAATGTGTGGAAGGATACCTGAAGAAGTTCTTGAGAATGTAATTATTCAGGGAGTTCCTCAATAGATTTCAAGAAAAAAACCTCTAAAGATTTCTTCTTAAAACATTTGAAGAATTCCTGGATGAACCGTAGAATGAATTTCAGAAGATATTTGAAAAGGAAGTCCTGAAGATGTTTCTAAAGAATTTCCATGAAACGTTCCTGGATTGAGCTTTGGGATGCCTTATGGCAGGCCAGTGCACAAATAAGGCGATGAGGGAGGGGTTTTTCCTAATTTTGAAACAGGCTCCTACGCCCTAGTGTATGGAACATCGGCAATGGGATGGGTTGAACCCCCAAAGCCCCTCCCTTGTGCACGGGTTTGCCTTCTGGAATTCACGATGGATTTTTTGGTATATCCCGAATGAACACTTGAAAAAGTCCTGCAGAAATTCTTGAATATATTTTTAAGAAATCTTTGAAAATCTCTTTTGAAAATTCTGAAAAATAATCCCTAAATCAATCATTAGACGAACCCTCCCAGGAATACTTTGAAGAACCATTGAAAGAATTCGATCAATGATCAACGATCAATTCTGACTATACATGTCAATGGTTGCTCCTCCGTGATTGATCTGAACTGGTACCAGTTGCACTGAGATCCAACTGAATAAGGGGCTGGGACATTCCACTTATTCTCAAAGTGCAATTTTAGCAGCTCATGCATATTTGATCAATAACGGCGCCGGCCAAGTCCTTATAGTCAGCTGGGAAGGGAAAGGAATGTTAGAGTGTACTGGTTGTTGCTACTAGAGACCGAGAGCACTCTGCGTCCCCACAACCCGTACGGACTGAGGTATTTGTTAGACGGAAAGGATGGGAGATCTGGGAGTCACCGTTAGGTCGGTGATGCGATCCATGGATAGGGTTATTTATAGTGTTCGTGATAGATTGTGTGGTGAATAAGGTGAATAAGGTCAAGCGGCACAGCACGCTTTGGTTGCATAACTTATAGGCGTTATATATACACTGTGCTGTGAGTGGAAGTTGGAAGGGAGGGAAACGACTTTTTTCAATTCGTTTCTGGTTCTAGCGAAGGCTATGAACATATGAATATACATGAGTTGTATATGTAGAGAAGAGAGAGCGAGAGAAAGTGGATAGAAAGATACAAAGTCGTATGAAAAGGACGGGCCAGGGATTGAACCCATGACCTTCTGCATACGAATCAGAAGCGGTAGCCACTAGACCACCAAGCCCGTCATTGAAGAACCATTGAAAGAATTCCTGGAGAAACTTTGGGAGAAGCACCTCTCCTGACAGAATTTTTAGTGGAACCTGAAAAGAAACACCTTTAAGAATTCTGTGGGTATCTTTGGAGGAAACGCTGTAGGGATTCCTGTAACAGCTTTGGGAGGGATACCCGGTAAACTTTTGCAGAAAATCGTGGAAGAAAGACTAATTTTGTTGTGAAATCGCTCAAAGAAGGTGATTGTGTTACATAGTGATTTTTCTCTATGTGCCTAATCATTTTTAATCGATTTTCTAATGTATATGTGGTTCATGTTCATACAAAGTTTAATATTTATTCAAATAAAACATTAACATTTCCACTGAGTTGGTAGTTTCAATTATTCATTCCAATATATGTCAATACATATTGTCCATTCGATCGGCGATTAGTCAGAGAGGACCATGTGTCTTTTTCCTAATTTCGAGAAAAGCGACTTTCAAGTTTACAACTCTTAAAATTTTGAGTTTTTCAAAAAAAATCTTGATTTTTATCCATACATCTCAATGACTATTTATCAAAACATCACTTTAAAATGGTCACGAAAAAACCTTAAAATAAAGCTTAAACCGCGCGATTGCTATGGTCCATTCTGACTGAACGATTTCTGAAAAACCTACAGCCAACTACATTACGCACTCGAGTTCTTAAATATTTGAGGAGAAATTAATGCAACAAGAAGAATGACAATTAACAGGAGTGTTGAATATATGAACTGAAAGTATAAAATTTGAAATTATTGCTATAACACTGATGATAACATTTTTTCAATTTTAATGTCCAGACAGAGTGGACCAAGTACGACAGTACAATATCGCATCAATGGTAACCAACAAATGATCTATTTATGAACTCTTGACTAGATCATGAACCAAACCGGCTAACAAATTTTGAAGTAAGTTCTTTTTAATATTGTATCTACACAGTCCATTATAATTCATTCAGCAGACTGGCGTTTTTTTATATTCGTTCAGGTAGAGTGAGCTATGTACAATTACTGATTAAATAAACTTCTCCATCAAACTAGTACTAGGATGCCCAACAGCTTATAAACAAACACATTTTGATATAGATACTTTAGGATGATTAAGAATAAGTAATTTCAACTTATTTTTCTCAGAGACACATGGTTCACTCTGTCTGCACGCAAAATGCCGTAATATGATTGAATACGATGATCCGTAAAATACGATAGTAAGCAGAATTAAATGGTAACTTGATCAATAACCTTTGGAAAATGCGTCGAAAAGTCATCTTATTTGGAAACATCTTGCATTTGGATGATGCATTATTTTTATTATTGGATTTCAACCAAAACATATTTTTTTAATTCTCTTGACATCAAGCATTGGTCCACTTTGACTGCACACTATTAACGATTTTCGCAGATCAATCAAAATAAAATTTTGCTATAACTCTCGTTAATTTCCACATTAAGCAAAAAATGCAAAGTGACTAATGCAGTTCGTGATCAAATGGCCTAAAAATTTCATTTTCATCAATTTTGTTACTTGGCTCCCTCTGACTTAACGTGGACCAATATGTGCTTTACATATGCAATGCGTCCAGCAGAATGGTTACTAGGGTTGTTTTGGATAAATGTAATAGAATCGTTCCAAATATCTGGCGGGAACCTGGCAATCATATCGTCTGTATGGTTGTTAAGTCTCCATATTCAGACAAATCACCTCTCATACTCCAACCAATTGGTGAGTCACAATGCACGATATGAATCCCAGACAGTATGCGGGAACCTACAGTCTTCAAACTTAACGTTTGCCCAACTTGACGGGTTATCCAGACGAGATCGCAAAACATATTGACTCCTGTTCGTGATTGAAACACGGAGAAAGCAATATGAGTGAAGGGCTGGTCTCGCCTAAATGGAAGCAAGGTTCACTAACGGCCAATCCATCTCGTTGGTAAAAGCCGATGAAGGCAGGTCCCATTATCTTGCCCGAAAAAATAATGAATCCAATAAATTCTGCGTAACGAGATTTTCACTAAGTGATCATTATGAAATATTAATAATCCTTGGTGGCGTGAGGCGCGGGAATAGAACCTGCTGCAAGCAGGCGCGAAATTCGTTGCAACCTCCGAAGAAAAACCCGAAAAATTCCAATTACCTCGATCAATCGAGGTAGCGCCCTGACTGTCTGACCCACAACACTCCACGCACGTCTCAAGCGCATTCAACCGACCCGCTAAACACTTTACGTCTGACTTCATTATGCAATAAATCTATCATCAGGCCGGCCCCTCGTTCATCGTCGTCATCGGTCGCCATCGCCGGCTTTAGTAGTTCATTTTCTGCTGCCTCGCGCACCGGGTCGGATCCCTCATTACCCACCTCGCATGCGGTTATTATTTTATGACGTGTCAGAAATATTTAAAAGAATGCCTCCACAAACTCCCTTCTGGCGTTTTCCTACCCTGCGCGGGGTGTGCGATCAACCGACCGATCGATCGATCGATTGGCGACGGTGGCGTCTAGCTTGACGGCGTGGCGGCGCTTAACCGATCATTTCGTATTACAGTGCCCCTCGAAATTTCCCGACTCGGAGTTCCTGCAGCGAAATTGTCCAAACAGTTTCGTTCTGCCATTTGCATACGGGGCTAATGAGCGCCGATAAAGCTCTCTGCTCAAGATGCGGATCATACTGCGTTTATCGCATCACGGACGGATCGAGTGCGCGCTCGGTACCGGTCATTATCAGCCTGAGAGGGAGCCGAGAAATGAAGCCATGTGGTTGGTATCGGATCGAAGGGCCTTCAAGACAGCACCAGGGCCAGAATGACCAAGCGGTGTGGTGAGCGATGTGCTTGAAATAGGCTGTAATCTTTGGTTGTTACCTGCCTAATGGTATGGTAGCCCTGCCAGCTAGCGATGACGATTGAGTACTAAATACTTACTGAGGAGATGGTTTTCAGGTTCATTAAAAAATACGAGAGGATCAACGAAGGTCGTTGAAGAGAGGTTGCTATTGACGGCGGTAGAGTTGAATGAAGGGTTTCGTAGAATAAAACGAATTTTTAAAGGTATTATATGTGATCTCGCTTGCGCACAATGGTAATGAATCCTTCGTTCTGGAATAATGTTCCAGTCAGAACCAGAACATTGTGTCCTACAGAAGGGTGACTTTTTGCTGAAATGATGTATGTAAATTATGCCCAAATTCGACATCTGACCTGAAACGGTACCTTACCTCAATCGTTATGAATGAGAACAGGTTGCAAGGAAATTCCTCCGAAGAAATGGTATCCAACTAACCAACCTCACCGCGCCAGCAGAGGAATGCAGCAACCTCTATTTCCCAAAATAAACGATAACATCGAAACCCGATCGCGCTAAACCAGCAGCATTTTTGCAATCAGTTCGCGCCGTACTCTCCCTGTACGTCTCAAATCTCTCCAGTTCAATCTAAATAGCTGCTGCGGTCCACACGGCTGGCTAAAGGTATCGTAAGCCCCCGGGCACGATACCTGCTTCTGCTGCTGCTGCTATCGGTCATGCGATAGTCGAGGGGGAAGAGGTCGCGACTACCGGCGTCGTCGTCGTCGTCGTCGTCATCATCACCATCACCGTCTCCACGTCATTTCCAGTGGACCGCACCGAGTTTGTACTGTGAGCAGAAAGCGCAAAAAAACATCACCAACTCTACGTGGAACTGCCGTCAGGTCGTGGCTGTTGTTGATGTGTACCTTGGGGGCGTTGGAGCCAAATGCGTCGTCGAAGTTAAGGATGGATATAGAGCAAAACCAAACGTGGATTCTCAAGAGCACAAGTCTAAAGAACCAAATATACACGTAGAAAAATGGCACTTGTTTTACCCATATCCGCAAAGCGTCATATTTGTATGACAGATGCCTCGAACGCTCAGCGCAGCGTCCTATAAATAGGACAGTCCTTTTGATGTGAATATCTCCACAATTATGCAAAATGTTGGAATACTTTATTCGGAGAAGATGTTCTCCACATCCACACCTTGCTCATAGTGGACAATATAGTTTGTAACTGGTTCACTAGGTGACGTAAACGATACTGCAAAGATTACAAATGGTCACGACTTATGAGCTTCATTTCCAATGCGAAATAAATTTATTTCCCTGGACAATGGTTAATAATTTATAGTTCATTTTTTCGGTAGAGTTGTTAATCAATACTTTTGGAAGAATCGCAGTAAGCCGTGCCGGCGGGCGGTTGCATTTTTCGTACGCGTGACGTTTTTGCTTCGCAGGGAGATCGGCCGGTGAAAAAGTATTCTTCTGGTGATTCTACAGGGAAAGTTTGCAAATAAGATTTAATATAAAAATTTGACTAGTGAACGAAAGTGAACAATTTTCTATAGTGTGGTGCTGATATAGTTCTTTAAGCACAAGATCATAGGACAAGAATGTTATTTGCTGAAGTGGTTAAAATGTAAATCTTCCGGAAGTTCTGTGAGAAGATTCCTAGAACAATTGTAGTGACTTCTTTCCCCGTGTTCATTTTTCGCGTAACGATTTTGTAGAATGTGATTCGTAGTGCTTTGCGTCACTTGTCACACATCAAGCTTTGGATCGTAGCTTTGAGTTTCGGAATTCGTTTTAGATTTTCGGACGACCACTTTAAAATTTCCGCGTAATTTCCAACAATTAGGACGTTTTAACTCCTACCCTGCTCGGAAATTGGAGGCTTTTTCTTGGTGGTTGCGTCGCGTTGAAGTGCAATAAATTTATTTCAATAACAACAATTGCGATTCATGGTGGAAATGCGATGCTCCACAAAGACATAACATGACAATCGCCGAACGATGGCCATGGTAGCGGTCCCGAAGATGTGAAAATGATCAAGAAGCAAAAGAACCTGAAGCATACCATTGGATAACGAACAATATCAAGCAGATGGGTGAGACCTTTCCAGCATATATTACTTAACTTATATTACATTTGTAATTATATTTATATATCACCATTTCCAACTGTATGTTACCTGGAGCGTTTGGTACGGTATGTCCACGCATCCTTCCACCCCTGTAGATTCTGGAACTGCTTCGACGACGTTTGACGTAACATTTGAAAGTCGATGCATTTCCATGAGTCATCTTTGCGTTAAATACTGCGCAGTAGGCCTGGCCGCTTTGACGTTTGTGTCGTATCCTTGATATGCCACAAGCATCAATATTGACAAGAAAAATAATCGGGCGTAATCTAACCCGATTGTTTTCCAGGATGCTTTCATGTACTGGCTGCGTATGTATTAGATTAGATTAGATTAGATTAGAGTTGTTAATCAATACTTTTGTACGTACTAGACCTATTCATAAAAAATGAAATTTCTGGAATTCAACCAGTCACCCCCACATCTGAATTCTAATGCTAAAACAAACTTCTGGTCAAATTTTCAGCTAAATTGGTGAAGATTTCGAGGTGCCTCAAGTCAGAAATGTGTTTTTTGGTCATTTTTTACCTTTAAAAAATGCCCATGAAGGCTAGAAGCCATATAAAATATCGCGGCCGCCAGTAAATAAAAGTTTTTTCTATTCCTTACAACTTTTGTGAACATTATATGCTGATCGGAGAATGTTTTGATCATATTTATTCTATTTTCAGTCATGCAAGTACCCTAAAAAGTTACATTTTTCAACAGTTTTTGTTCTACGAAATTCAAACACACAACTTTTCTAACAAGTACCAAATTATTAAATAATTGCCCACATTTTTCTGAACAATATTGTCATACATCATTTTCTTATACGATCTACGAAAAAAATCACAAAAATCGAAAAGTAGAAGCTTTCCTGAGTTTTTTGATATCTGGGGTTGACGCAACTGTTGGCAGACAGAATAATCAAACATAGTAGCTTTGCTTTTTCTTGATGATTGCGATGATTGATCATTGATTCAAGTGACATGTAGGCACAAGCAAACATTTTTTTGACAAATGTGACGTATAATGTGTCACAGTAGAATGTGAGGATTGGCTCAGATGGTAAGGCTATGGACTGGCAAACCAAAGGTTCAGAGTTTGAGTATCGTCATTTCATCGTATTTTTTATGAAATTTGAATGCATTTTTTTCGACATGTGAAAGTTGGTTTTCCTACAATTTAGTACGCTAACCTAACGACGGAAAATTGTATGATTCTAATGAGCGGATGTGATCCGCTACCCAGCTACCCAGTAAGGGCCGAATTACGGATTGAGAAATAAATTAGTTAGCGTGTTCGATTTTCAAAAAGTTCTGTCGGAGTGATGCGTACATGCATGCGTTTTCCCTACACCAGCCATCGATTAAAAAGATTACAAGGCCAGGTAAATTGAAATAATGAATTGATTCGTTTATTTTGCATTTTAAGTGCAGGTTGATATTTTCAGCATGATGATAAAAAATACGATTAAAATGACGATACTCAAACTCTGAACCTTTGGTTTGCCAGTCCATAGCCTTACCATCTGAGCCAACCCTCACATTCTACTGTGCCACATTATACGTCACTTTTGTTAAAGAAATGTTTGCTTGTGCCTACCTGTCACTTGAATCAATGATCAATCATCGCAAACATCAAGAAAAAGCAAAGCTACTATGTTTGATTATTCTGTCTACCAACAGTTGCGTCAACCCCAGATATCAAAAAACTCAGGAAAACTTCTACTTTTCGATTTTTGTGATTTTTTTCGTAGATCGTATAAGAAAATGATGTATGACAATATTGTTCAGAAAAATGTGGGCAATTATTTAATAATTTGGTACTTGTTAGAAAAGTTGTGTGTTTGAATTTCGTAGAACAAAAACTGTTGAAAAATGTAACTTTTTAGGGTACTTGCATGACTGAAAATAGAATAAATATGATCAAAACATTCTCCGATCAGCATATAATGTTCACAAAAGTTGTAAGGAATAGAAAAAACTTTCATTTACTGGCGGCCGCGATATTTTATATGGCTTCTAGCCTTCATGGGCATTTTTTAAAGGTAAGAAAAGACCAAAAAACACATTTTTGACTTGAGGCACCTCGAAATCTTCACCAATTTAGCTAAAAATTTGACCAGAAGTTTGTTTTAGCATTAGAATTAAGATGTTGGGGTGACTGGCTGAATTCGAGAAATTTCATTTTTTATGAAGAGGTCTAGTACGTACGGCAATGTATGCATGATTGTATGTTTATATGTTTGTATGTAGCCATTCCATAGAAAAACGATATAGTGCAACTCCGATTGTAGTAAAACCTAGAAATCCTCTACATAGTGATGAGCGGAAGTTACATACGTCGATTCGGCAACGCTGTTTGTTTTGTTTACAACAGCTGCCAACACTTGCTACAAGGCTAGATGTTCAAACTTTGTGCGTGACTTCGGTGTGGTTCAAGTTTTTTTGTTTACATTTTCTAATTATGGTAGAATTCTTTTTTCAAAATTTTGTTGAAATAGCGGAGCAATCGAAGAAATCTGAAATTCATTGCAAAAGTGTTACGCTAATCATATCGGCAGAAGTGAAGCAAGAAGCAGCAATGGAAGTTTTTTCGACAAGTGCAGCAACAAAAGTGTCGTCATAAGCATGAGCTTTTGAAAGCAGAATTAATAAATTTTTATCTTTTTACTAAACATACATATGCCGCCAATATCTCGTTATTAAAAATAAATAATTTTAACTTATTTAGTTCCGATTGCAATACCGTTCAAACGACGCCTTCCTACGAACGATAAGCATGTTCATTTGGCTTACACTTTGACAGTTCTCTCTGCACGATTGGCTCACAATGGCCGCCTCCGCAGATCTCTATAATGTAGGATTACTAGTGAAACCTGGTGGGTTCATAGTTCTTCGCAAATAATTGGACCATATTTTTTTTTATTTTGTCATTAGGGTGACCAATTTTCGGATAGAGTGGTCCTAAAAAATTAAGGTTTTTAATCATAACTTTTGGACAAGTTGACCGATTTTAAACTTCCTTTTTTGTTTGAAAGCTATTAAATTCTAGTTTTCAGGAAAAATACGTAAAGTGCGCCAAATTGTATTTTTGTGCAACAAATATGCATATATATTAGTTTTTGCACGTTTTCAAGGTCTCGGGACCAATAAAGTACCGTCAAGGTACCATTCACCGTGGATCTAAGAGGATTCGGGGCAAATAAGGGCTGTCATTTGACACCAGTCTCATAAACATTGTTGGTGCCGCTTTTAATTGCCTTCGTTATAGGTATAGAAGTAAAAAAAATTCTCAAAATTTGGCGATATAGTACAATTAGTAGAGGGTAGTAAGGTCGCCTGTTTCCGTGGTAGGTCACCATTCACCGTGGTAGTAAGGACCCATGCACCGTGTATGAGAAATTTTATTCTATTTTGTTTAAAAATGAAAAAAATGAATGGAGGCCATTGATTTTTGGGCGTTGTATGCTAGTCCGTTGTCTAGTGTCGTGCTTCCTTCAAAGAGCAAATAGCTCACTGGAAGCATTAAACGTGTCTGTGTCTTTTTTTATTTTTAGGGTACCCATTTACCGTGCCTTTTTGTTTCAACTAAAAAGTACGAGTGATCGTACTTTCTTGTTAAACTAACTTCGGTAATGCAAAACACATACCTGATATGTGAGTTTAATTGCTTCTTGGTGGAATAAAAACGTTACTACATTTAGTTTATCGCTTAAATCACCTTAGCGCAGTTTTCGTTTTTTCACTATGAATGCAGTTAACGAGCAGAAACCCGCTTCATGTAAACACACGTTAGTGTCAAAATGATACTTTTAAATGTTTCTAATGAGCGTTTTGACATGGTAACAATACATTAGTGTTGTATTGGTGAAATTGAAGGGAAATTGTCATATCATTCAATCGTAATATGGAAATAATGAAAAAATATTCGAAGGCACACAGTGAATGGCGCCTTGACGGTACCCTGGTTTTATATTTTTATCAAAAAACTCAGGAAATTTGGTTAAACATATCAAAAAATCAGAGAGGTATGTTTTTTTTTAGTTTTTGAGATACGATTGTTTTGAAAATAAAAGGCCAAATTTTCCCATACAAAACATTTTTTTCGTATTTGATTATATTTTGAATCCTTAGAGATGTATGCCCTGATAGAAAATACCATTAAAGAACGATAAATTGTATTGTTACAACACCATTTTTTCGAAAATTATATACCATCAAACGTATTGTAATTTGCATAGCAAACTCACCATCATCAATATTGTTTTATACCATTCGGTGAATGCCCATCCTCGTCGCCAGATGTAATGATTTCAGAATTGTAAAGTTAATCAAGAGCCGAGTTTCTACTTCAATTTCTGTTTTTTTCCACGGATAACACAAAGGCACTTTTACAAAAAAAAAAAAAATGGTGGTCTTTATGTATCTTAACCGGGGTCTCTAGTTAGCCTAGTGGTTAAGGCTATGGATCGCCGGGAAGGTAAGCCCAGCTCCCTGGGTTAGTGGGTTGGTGTCAGGCCCTGCGAGCCAGCCGTAAAAAAGACTAGCACCGGAAAATCAACAAGAGAAGAATGCGAACCGATACCAATGGCGACGACCACAGCGACGAAAAGGGACTTGCGATTGGAAGCTCGGTACGTGGAACTGCAGATCTCTCAACTTCATCGGGAGCACCCGCATACTCGCCGATATACTGAAGGACCGCGGGTTCGGAATCGTAGCGCTGCAGGAGGTGTGTTGGACAGGATCTATGGTGCGAACGTTTAGAGGTAATCATACCATCTACCAGAGTTGCGGCAACACACGTGAGCTGGGAACAGCTTTTATAGTGATGGGCGACATGCAGAGGCGCGTGATCGGTTGGTGGCCGATCGACGAAAGAATGTGCAGGTTGAGGATCAAGGGCCGATTCTTCAACATTAGCATAATAAACGTGCACAGCCTTCACTCCGGAAGCACTGATGATGACAAAGACGCATTTTACGCGCAGCTCGAACGCGAGTACGACCGCTGCCCAAGCCACGACGTCAAGATCATCATAGGGGATCTAAACGCTCAGGTAGGCCAGGAGGAGGAATTCAGACCGACGATTGGAAAGTTCAGCGCCCACCAGCTGACGAACGAAAATGGCCTACGCCTCATCGATTTCGCCGCCTCCAAGAACATGGCCATTCGTAGCACCTTCTTCCAGCACAGCCTCCCTTATCGTTACACCTGGAGATCACCACCAATGATGCAAATTATCACCTCACTAGTGCTCATCACAACTCATCAACTGTATATTTATCGCGTGCGATTGAACTGTGCACTGATCAGCGATGACCAGCAGCAAAGAGGTGGCAAAACGAGCATGATGTAAATCACAAACGATTTTGCACACATCTGACTGTGCCGCCACACGCTCGCCCTAACAGCCAAACCATACCGAATAGGTTGGTTTGCGAAGCTACGGCACGAACGCTCGACACGCACACAGAAGCAACATTCGCATGTACCGATACCATACTAATAAAGCTTCCAGCCAACGATGCTTCGCGATAAGCTGTTGAAAAGCATCGAAAGCGATGAAAAGAGATGCTTGGCTAGAACGCAACGGCTCAACGGCGAAAAGGAAGAGTAAACTATGCTGATCAGTGTTGAGTCCGTTCGTGTGCTACTCGTGTAAGAGGTTGATTGAATAAAGCGAGGATGGGTGAAAACATGTTCGTTGTCGAAAGCAAATCGCATCATTTCGCGAATGTTTTCATCAAATAGCAAGCTTGATCACCACAACAAACGGAATCGCAAATCGACCACGTTCTGATTGATGGACGGCACTTCTCCGACATTATCGACGTCAGGACCTATCGTGGCGCTAATATCGACTCCGATCACTACCTGGTGATGGTTAAACTGCGCCCAAAACTCTCCGTTATTAACAACGTACATTACCGGCGGCCGCCCCGGTACGATCTAGAGCGACTGAAGCAACCGAATGTCGCCACCGCATACGCGCAGAATCTCGAGGCAGCGTTGCCGGACGAGGGTGTGCTCGATGTGGCCCCTCTAGAGGACTGCTGGAGTACAATCAAAGCAGCCATCAACAACGCAGCTGAGAGCACTATCGGGTACGTAGAACGGAGTCGACGAAACGATTGGTTCGACGAGGAGTGCAGAGCGGTTCTGGAGGAGAAGGATGCAGCGCGGGCGGTAATGCTGCAGCATGGAACCCGACAGAATGTGGAGCGATACAGACAGAAGCGGAAGCAGCAGACCCGTCTCTTCCGGGAGAAAAAGCGCCGCCTGGAAGAAGCGGAGTGCGAGGAAATGGAACTGCTGTGCCTTTCACAGGAAACACGCAAGTTCTACCAGAAGCTCAACGCATCCCGCAAAGGCTACGTGCCGCAAGCCGAAATCTGCAGGGATAAGGACGGGAGCCTCCTGACGGACAAACGTGAGGTGATCGAAAGGTGGAAGCAGCACTTCGACGAGCACCTGAATGGCGAAGAGAATGTAGGCACGGAGGACCAAGGCAGCGGAGGAAATGACTATGTTTGTGCAGCAGAGGACGGGAACGAACCAACTCCCACGCTGAGGGAAGTTAAGGATGCCATCCACCAGCTCAAAAACAACAAAGCGGCTGGTAAGGACGGTATCGCAGCGGAACTCATCAAGATGGGCCCGGAAAAGTTGGCCACCTGTCTGCACCAGTTAGTTGTCAAGATCTGGGAAACTGAAAAGCTACCGGAGGAGTGGAAGGAAGGGATAATCTGTCCCATCCACAAGAAAGGCGACAAGTTAATGTGTGAGAACTTTCGAGCGATCACCATTTTGAATGCCGCCTACAAAGTGCTATCCCAGATCATCTTCCGTCGTCTTTCACCTAAAGTAAATGAGTTCGTGGGAAGTTACCAAGCCGGTTTCATCAACGGCCGGTCGACAACGGACCAGATCTTCACCGTACGGCAAATCCTCCAGAAATGCCGTGAATACCAGGTCCCAACGCATCACCTGTTCATCGACTTCAAAGCGGCATACGACAGTATCGACCGCACAGAGCTATGGAAAATTATGGACGAGAACAGCTTTCCCGAGAAGCTGACTAGACTGATAAGAGCAACGATGGACGGTGTGCAGAACAGCGTAAGGATTTCGGGTGAACTATCCAGTTCATTTGAATCTCGACAGGGACTACGACAAGGTGATGGACTTTCCTGCCTACTATTCAACATCGCCCTGGAAGGTGTTATGCGACGAGCCGGGCTCAACAGCCGGGGTACGATCTTCACGAAATCCAGCCTATTTGTATGTTTTGCGGATGACATGGATATTATTGCTAGGACATTTGGAACGGTGGCAGAACAGTACACCCGCCTGAAACGTGAAGCAGCAAAGATCGGACTGGTGGTGAATGCGGCTAAGACAAAGTACATGCTGGTAGGTGGGACTGAGCGAGACAGGACAAGCCTTGGCAGCAATGTTACGATAGACGGGGATACTTTCGAGGTGGTAGAAGAATTCGTCTACCTCGGTTCCTTGCTAACGGCTGACAATAACGTGAGCCGTGAAATACGAAGGCGCATCATCAGTGGAAGTCGTGCCTATTATGGGCTCCAGAAGAAACTGCGGTCAAAAAAGATTCACCCCCGCACCAAATGTACCATGTACAAGACGTTAATAAGACCGGTGGTTCTCTACGGGCACGAGACGTGGACGATGCTCGAGGAGGACATGCAAGCACTCGGAGTTTTCGAGCGACGGATGCTAAGGACGATCTTCGGCGGCGTGCAGGAGAACGGTGTGTGGCGCAGAAGGATGAACCACGAGCTCGCTGCGCTTTACGGCGAACCCAGCATCCAGAAAGTGGCCAAAGCCGGAAGGATACGATGGGCAGGGCATGTTGCAAGAATGCCGGACAACAACCCTGCAAAGTTGGTGTTTGCTAACCATCCGGTTGGTACAAGAAGGCGTGGAGCGCAGAGAGCACGATGGGCGGACCAGGTGGAGCGTGATCTGGCGAGTGTTGGGCGTGACCGACGTTGGAGAGCTGCAGCTGCAAATCGAGTATTATGGCGGCAAATTGTTGATTCAGTATTATCATGAATTTGATGTTAACTAAATAAATGAAAATGAGTGTATCATTGTGCTTGTCTCACAATATACAAATTCGTGCAATAATGGCAGGCAAAGAAAGCCCTTCCATTAATAACTAAGGAACTGCTCAAAGAACACTATGTTGAAGCGAGGCAGGCCAAGTCCCAGTGGGGACGTCGAGCCATAAAGAAGAAGAAGAAGATGTATCTTAACCATACAATTTTGAGAACATTTTGTTTTTTTCGCGAAAAACAAAAGAATGTATTGTGTTTTTATGAGACATTTTTAGGGCATTTTCCAGAAGAAAACAATAAATCCTAATGTTGTTCATTGTTCTTACAATACAAATATGTACAATTAATTATATGACGTCAAATGAAACGTTGTTACAAGAAAAATACAATCATATATGTTGTTATTTGTGAACAGTTTTCGCTTTTTTTTTAATATTTCTCGTTAACATTAATATCCAGCATTTCCTAAAGCTCTGCGAGTGGTACTTTCAGATTTTTTTCTGGAGATTTCTCAGTGCATTTATAAAAGGATTTTATAAGCATCCTATAGAAATTTCTCTGGTGATTCTTTCTCAACAAATTTCTAAGATTCATTCGAAAACTTTTTGTGTTTTTTTTTTGAAAATCTTTTGTGGGATGCTTCATAAAGTTTCATAATGGATTTATCCAAAAGTGTCACAAAAAATCCTTAAGAAAATCTTGCATACATTACTTTAGCAATTTCTCCAGGATTTTTTTCACATTTTTTAGGTTTTTTTTTAGAAACTCATATAGGGATTCTTTTGAAAATTCCTCTAGATATTTATACAGAAATTTCTCCAGAAGAAATTTCTCTAGAATTTTCCGCGGATTTTTCAGTAAAAACTTCCAAATTATTTTTAGAAACTTCCCTAGAGAAGTTTTTCACCAAGGATTGCATTATTATTTCTTCCAAAATTGCCTTCACGGATTCTTTTTAAATATTCTCCGTGTATTAATTTATTTTTTTCCATTGAAAATTCCTAAAATGTTTGCTTTAGAAATTTTACAAGGGATTTCTCAAAAAATGTTCAAAGATTTTTCCTTAAATAATCGAATGGATTTCTTCAGACTTTTACCTTGGAGATTATGTAGCAATTCCTTCAGATATCCCCTCAAAAATCCACCTAAAGATTTTTCCAGAAACTCCTCGAAGGATTTTATTACAAAATTTCACCTGGGTTTTTTTGGAAACTCCCTCAAACCTTTTCTAAAACTCCTTCTGATATTCATTAGGAAATTTCTATCCTGAGATTTAAAAACCCTAATTAATCCACCTAGCGGTGACGGTGCCTTTCTCGTGCTTTAAAATATCCTTTCAACAAAACTCAAGCGGCATGTTGACGACATTGACATAAATACAAAATGAAAACTGCTTGCTAAATCTATTCAATATGGATACATTTTATATTAGCATAACATCCAATATTCAGAAATTATAAAACAAAATTCAAACCATATAAGTGTCATGAAGCCGCAATATTTTGAAACATCATTTTAGATTTTCCGGTCATCATTTTATGACTCCGAATATCTACCCCAACTAAACTAACCGCCATCTTGAACATTGAGACATCATCTTGGATGTCCTGGTATTCATTTTTGGACCTAAAATTACATAAAATAGTCGCCGTATTGAATTTTGGCATGTCGTTTATGATTTTCTGGTTACCAGTTTTGGACGAAGACCGGCATTCTTCCCCATTCAAACTATAGCCATATTGCAGACCTTGTGAAACAGCGGACAGCTTAGATTTTCTGATTACAAATTTTGAATTCTGAACACATTTCCATTTCAAAATATGCCCATAATGCAAGAATTAAAAATCCTTACTTGAACTTACTTGAATACTGGGCCATTATCTTGGATTTTGGACCGCTATCTTGGATACTCTGGTGAACTCCGAACATATTTCCCATACCAAACACACTTATTTTACATAGTTTTAGAGCTCAAAATTCCTTAAAACAGCCGCCATCTTCTGTTGTCGCGATCAAATTCTTATTTTTCCATTCAACGTTGACCCATCCTGCTATAAATTTACACCTTATGAATCCGAAATGGTACGATTTGGTGAGATCGCTTTAGTTTTGTCTATACCTATTTTGTTCTCTTTCATATAGGTCAGTGTACCAGTTATGGTTATAGTACCTCAAATTCGCCATAGTTGATTTTCAACCTTTAACGATGCAAATCATCAAGAAAAAATATCTGAACAATAGATCACGTTCATAAAAGATGATTGCAATCATTTAAAGTTCACATTTTGCTCAAATTATGATAGAAATAAATCATTTTCCTTAAAGTTTCGGCTTCTTTGCACCCTATTTCGCCATAGTGTACCAGTTATGGCAAATCCCATAAGGAATGCATGTAAATAGTGCGAAGTGGAACCGAAATTAAAAAGTATGTCCATAACTAGTACAGGGTTCCTATCATTGGCACACGCCGTAATAAATAGTAAAAGTGGGTTTGGCTCAGATTTTATATTTTTCCTGTAAAGTATGAAAACAAATCTATCATTTGACATATCGACGACATTCGTCGGCCTTCTTCTTATTTTTGTAGAAGTAGTTTTCCTTAGGTAGTGTGATAACTGGTACAGGCACCCTATGTGAACTTAGACCGATTCGTCACTTTTGTTCATGCCTAACGTTTATCAGGCCATTAAACAAAGCCACGATTTAATTTTTCACATGAACGTTGGTTCTGCTACACAAAAGCTATTCTCTAATGTAATCTAAGGCTATTTTCTTGCTAACCGTTCATTAGATTATCAAAAAATCTGCGATCTGATGTGTCGTATGTATGGGTTTGGTTCATTTTTATACTTGGTAATTTCCGGTGGGATAGCCGGAACTGATTCCATGAGTCATGGACCATGACACTACCGGTTGTCCCAATTATGGTCTGAGAATATTTTATTGCTATTTATTCACCTTTACCTAATCACCGCGATTTGATATATCGCATGTACGAGCTTGATTCACTTTTACTTTTAACCACTTTCGAAGCCACAGCTGAACCCGCAACACTATCGGGTCTGACCCTATTTTTCCATCAGGATGTCGATAAGTTGTGATCAGTCTTGTTAGAGATCACAGTCATTTGAACCTTTTCGTCGATATTCGGCCTCCTTTGTCTCCGGTATTCGCAACACAATCAATCAAACTACTGTTGGAAACAAAAATGTCAAACGAATGCACTTCACCACGATAGCGGCTTCGGAAGACGGTTCGGCTTTTGTTATTCCTATCTTCTTCCATAACAAGAGCTATGTTGCCCATCTGTGTGCCGTAATCGGAATTGGCTGAGAATCTATGCATAATGCTAGAATTACACACGTGTCATCGTGTCAGATGACATTGATTTGACTCTTTCTTATGTTTATTGATCTTAGTTCTACTGCTCGTGTTGTGTGTAGGTAAGAGGTAACGGTAGCGCACGAATGTAACAAAGCAAGCTGACACCCGACTGCGGCAACGAAATGAAGGTAGTGAAAAGTGTCGAATGTTTACAAGACTGGTCGTGATTTGATACACCGCATCCATGGGTTTGGTTAAATTTTACATTTTACTACCTGGATCTGATTCTGGGTAACTACCGGCTGAACCAAATATGGTCTGACATTATTGTCTTGTTAACTGCTCATCGGTTAACCAAAAACGCTGCAAATTGAAGGTGTCACATGCAGAGTTTGACAATTTTGACGGGACTCTCAGAACCCATTCCGGAACACTACCAGTTGTCTTTAGTGTGACCTAAGGCTATTTTCTAGCTAACTGTTCATCAGGTTATCGCAAAAGCCACGATTTGATGTGTCACATGCCTGGATTTGGTTTACTTTTACATTTGGCCTCTCCCGGCCGCTCAAAACCGATTCCGAAACACTTGCTGGCCGTTCATTAGGTAATCTAAAAAGCCGCTATTTGATGTGAAGCATGTACGGGTTTGTTTCTCTTTCAGATTTGACCACTTCGGCGGGAACCCCGGAACCGGTTCCGGAACACTACCGGTTCAGATATGGTCTGAGATGGTTTTCCTGCTCATTATCCATCAGGTCATCGAAAATGTCGTGGTTTGATGTGCCACATGCATGGGTTTGGTTCAATTGTATTTGTGGCCACTTCCAGTGGAACGCCTAGAACCGGTTCCGGAACACTACCGGTTCAGATATGGTCTGGGATGATTTTCCTGCTCATTGTCCATCAGGTAATCGAAAATGCCGTGGTTTGATGTGTCGCATGCATGGGTTTGGTTCAATTGCATATTTGGCCACTTCCAGCGGGACGCCCAGAACCGGTCCGGGAACACTACCGGTTCAGATATGGTCTGAGACTATTTTCCTGCTTACCGCTCATCAGGTTATTGAAAATGCCGTGGTTTGATGTGTCGCATGCATAGGTTTGATGCATTTTCATATCTGGTCCCTTCCTGGGGTACCGTTCCGGAACAGCTAAATGGCCATATCTCCGGGACGGCTGGTCCGATTCGAACCATTTTCAATAGGAAACAATGGGACCAGATTCCGCGTCGAATGAACCGTCGGTCATTGGAATCGGATGAGGTTTACTGCCAAAAAGTGATGTGAGTTTTTTTGTACACACACATACACACATGCATACACACACACATCCATACACACAGACATCACCTCAATTCGTCGAGCTGAGTTGATTGGTATGTGTGACTCGACCCTCCGGGCCTTCAATCGAAAAGTCATTTTTGGAGTGAACATATAGCCTTTCCAGTACACTTAGTGTACGAGAAAGGCAAAAACAAAAAACCACCAGGGATTTCTCCAGATACTAATTTAGTTTGTTTTTGAAAACTTTTCGAGTAATTTCTGTAAAAATATCCCATGGATTGCTCCTGAGATGTCCTGAAAATCTTAAAAAAAGCCTTCCAGTGATTCTTTCGCAAAATCATTTAAAAGTTCTTTTAGAAATTCCCCCAAAAACTTCTTCTAGAACTCCTTCAGAAATTCTTCCATGGATTGCTTCCAAAATTGTGAACTTCTAGAAAATTCTCAAATAATCCAAAAGAAAATTTTGAAAAGAAATTTGGAATATCTTCTGGGATTCCTTAAGACATCGTTAAGGATTACTTCGGAAAATCCTCTTGTGCATGGCTTCATAAACTTCATTTCGCAACCCCCCATCTACTTGCAGGCATGTTTCGATTTTCAAAAAGCGCGAAAACGACAGAAGTTTTAAAAGTTTTTAAAACTGTTCCATGTTTTTTTCCAGATTTTTTTTCATGAATTATTATAAGAAGTCCTCTCATAGGTGACTGACTGCTTGTTGGAAGTCTTCAGTTATGTTGCTGGCTTTTCAGTCATCTGAGTGAATCAAACCAACTATATGTTTTCTTGGTCCGACGTTTCGATCCTTATTGAACCTTTTCCAAGGGTTATAGTCTAGGTTTAAAGAATCCCGACAAAAAAAAATCTATTACAGCTAAACACAAATGATGATTAAAAGTTCAAACAAACGCGATAACGAAAAAACTACTCTTCCGATAAATTTCAAATGTATCAAGAACTTTTCTACCTTGAAAAGCCAGCAAAATAGCTGAAACCACATAGAAATTTTTTCAAAGATTATTACAAAAACTGCTCCAAAGCTTCAGTGGTTTCTCTAGAAATCATTATGTATCTTTATCCAAGATTTTTTTATGCATAATTACAGAAAAGTTTTTTTTTATAAACGCCTTTTTATTAAATGATCGTACCAACCATCCAAATTCTAATTACAGGGATAAATACTGGAGTCATTTTCGTAAAGGCGCCCCTATGCATAAATCACCGAACCATGGATAACCAGCTATGATTTTACCATGACAGCACTGGAACTGGTTGACCGATTTGCAAATTTATTTTTTTCAATTGTTCGTGTTGCAAATCTCAAGGTACAGAATGGTCCATTTTTCATAAATGATTGTATAGTCAAGGCGAAACTGGATCCATTTCCTCATTTTTGGTTTTTGATTATTTATAAAATAACGAAGCAATATTATCAAAATCGGTTTTCGTGCACATGTAGAGCATGAATCAGGGTATTTTGGTTAAAAAAAATGCGAAATAAATTTAAATTCTCTCTTAGGCAAAATGGTGGCCCCTCCACAATTCGTTCATTGACACCAAACTTCTACCTCTTATCGTTTTCTTGCAATTACGATTGAGCTCCAGCGGCACCGTGCGCAAAAAAACTGCTTACTTGTACAGTTTCAAATGCAAATCTGAAATGCGATGTCTAAATCGAAATGGCAAGAAAACGATAAGAGGTAGAAGTTTGATGTCAAAGAACGAATTGTAAAGTGGAATTTTTGAGAATATCTCCGGAAGATTTTCGGAAAAAGTCGCTGGAACATTTTATGAAAAATCATTCTTCCGAAGGGAGAGTTCCTGTAAAAAAATCGAAAGGATTTTCTAAACGAATCTCTAGAAGTGTTTTAAAAACAATTTCCGAACAAATCCACGGAATTCTATCTAAAAAAACTCCGGAAGTGTTTCTTGAATCCCCAGAAGAACGATGTCAAGGATACCTTGGTAGATTTGAGAACGAAATCCTGGTGTAATTTCCCAAGTTATTCATTGAACAATTTTGGAAGGAATCCATCGAAGATTTCTTTAGGCAACCCTTAAACAAGCTTATGGAGGAATCTCATGAAGAATTTCTGTGGACATCGCCAGGGAAATTTCTCAAAAAAATCATTGAAACAATTTTTCAAAATTAAAGCATTTCTGGAAGATTCCGTGGATGACTCTCTGATAGAATCTCAGGAAGAATTTTTGAGGAAAACCATGGAAGTTATGAATTTTCTTATGGAATCCTTCTCCTTCATGGTAGAAATTCTTTAAAAATCCCTGGTAGATTTTTTGAAGGAATCACTAGAAAAATGTCTGAGAATATCCATTGATGATTTTCTAAATGAATGCTAAGAATTCCTGAAGGGATCACTAAAGCATTTGTGAAGCAAATTCATGGAGAAACTTCTGAGTCAATCAATACCAGATTTTCTAGAATTATCTCTTAGAAAATTAAAAAAAAAATCCGAATGATTTTTTGATAGATTTTTTTAAGGAGGCCGTTGGGAAATTTGTGATCTCATTATTTTTTTTTTTGAAAAATTTCCGATATGCATTTCTAAAATGAGTTCTTCATTAACATTTTTTTTGTACAAGAGTTTTTGAGAGCTTTCTGTCTTTATGCTGTTATGTAGCAATTTTTATTAGTAGGGTTAGTACTTTATATTTGTCAGAGTGCACAATGACTGGAAAAATTAAACAGGATAAATTTCTTTTTACTGCACGGCTAAATACTCACCAATTGTTGTATACCTCATGAGAAAAGCATGGAGTGTGCAACAGTTGGAAATTTTTGAGCGGTGCAACAATTGGCGATTAACCCTAGATACATAATTTTATTATATTTAGGAGAGCGGGATAAAAATTTCCCATTATGAAGAAAGTGATGTTTCTTATAATTTGCGAAAGCACAATATTTTGAAAATGGCACTACTCATTATACTGTCGAACGATCCAGACGAATTAGATGTTCTCACATCAGGGTACTTTTTGGCATGGTCTGCACTACTTGCCCTCCCTGATTAGGATTAGTGAGGCTCCTCCGAATCGGTTACAACATTTTGGTTCCATGCATACGCTATCAAAATCAACGATTTCCAAGACCAACGTTACTCCAAGTTGACCAAATGGTGAACTTCAAGGAAGACGGGAGTCCGGCCAGATGAAATAATGCTGTGACTTGTTGCTAGGCAGTCTAGTATAGACTATAAGCTCGCGTTTGCCTCTTAATTTCTCTGAAAATGACTCAATTGATTTATAGATCGTCGCTTGGCGGGGCATTTATAGCAGAACAGGTGATGATCGAAGACGACCGGGTCCGTCTAGGCAGTAATATGACGATATATGGGGATACCTTCGAGATGGTGGAGGAATTCGTCTACCTCGAATCCTTACTGAAGGCTGAAAACGATGTCAGTCAAGAAATTCAAAGGCGTATCATCAGTGGGAGTCGTGCCTACTACGGGCTCCAGAAGGAGCTGTGGTCGAGGTTTCTTTTGAGCACTTTCAGCGTTTTTTTCCGAAGCGATGTGGGTAAAGTACTTCAATCGTATATTCTCTTACCAGACGCATTTTACCCCGCCTACCCGTACTCTCACTATCTCCTAGCAACCAGCAGCTCAGCAGCTCCGGCTGACCAAGCCAAGCCAACCCGGTCGGTTTTGTGGTGCGCGCGGCCTTTCAGAGGAGCCAGAGCCGTGGCAAAAAGAATATGTGAGAAGAAACGCGCTTAGCTGGGAGGTTCAAGCCCGAGAGCGCATGGCTTTGGTTCAGAGACCAAACGACGACGACGACCACGACCACGACGACGGCGCTTGCTTATACACACGTTGATGCTGCGCGTTTTCGGTTGAGCCTGCAGCCGGGGCCATCTGGAACTTCGATATTAATTTAATCTAATTCCGGCGCCGCCGAGCGCACTTCCGATGGGGAATCTGCTACTTTTTCCACGCAAATTACCCCAGAACGGAGCCGATTCCGGCCTACGGGATCCAGGTGACGTAATATAGCCCCCGTATTCAAACATGTGCATCCTTATTTGGAAGGTTGTTAAATTAGCTCTCTCGCTCGATGATCGTGCGGCAGCAGCACACCGAAAGGTATTGGATGGCTGTGGAGCGAGTGTGTTGTGTGTGGCGTGTAGCAGGAACGACGACATCGCGCCCCGTACGCAGCGGGTAGAAGAGCTTATCGTATGTGCGGCACGGCGCGGCTCTACTCCAGACCAGACAACAAGTAAGCAAGTGGTGTGTGCGTGAAGAAGTTTTGTGGTTTGTTTTTTGACAGGCACCGCAACCGCACTGGTTGGTCCCTGCGGATCGTTGGGATGTTGGGATGTAGGTAAGGGTGCCGGGTCGATCCATTGCGAAGTCGCGTAAAAGTTTTCAAGCATTTTGTGAGTTGATTATCGATGGGTTTGCGAGATAGTGCACCCTCGGTGGTGGTAACAGATGACGATTTTGCTAGATTAGCATCGATGAGTACCTAATGGTGGAGTTAGGCTTGATCTTGCATTTTGACCATTTGTTCAATGTCATGTGACGCAATTTGGTTGGGGATTACTAGAAAGCTGACCATATTGCATGGAATATGAAAGAAAAATGAAGTCTCCAGTTAGTTTAGGGCATGGAGTGGACCTGGTGTGATGGTTAGAACATAAATGTGAGTTCTTCCTTCGGAAGGGAAGTAAAGTGTGGGTTCCGAGATGAAATAGCCTAGGGCTAAAATCTCGTTAATACAGATGAAACAAAGTTCAGGGCATGTCCATGAACTAAGTCAATTTTCAGGGGGAGAGGGTTATTTCTAGCCAAAGTCTACGCTCCATACACATTTTTAAAATATAGTAGGTATGGATAAAAGTCTAAGTGGAGGGAGTAGGGGCTCTGAGATGGTCCAAAATGAACAAGGCTTTGAATTGCCAATCTGCAGGCAGGAGTTTTGAAACTTTCCCAGTCATCCTTGGAAATAGTCTACAATTTTAAAGTCTTAAGATTATGACTCAAACAACATTAAATTGAAGAGAGATAGGCCAAGTTCCAGTAGGAAAGTGGAGCTGCCAAAAATAAATAATTAGAAGAAAGAATATAACATATTCAAATGAAATTACAACATGAGAGAGACAGTGCTCTAACATTTACACGAAATCAGTCTTATAACTTATAGACAATATATAAATAAATAAACATTAAACAATCGTAGTGGCTACACGTTCATTTCATACGTGGATGGTCATGGGTTCGATCCCAGCCCCTGCACTTGTAATTTTCGTCAGTTGCGCTCGCACCTGATCCTCTGCAGAGCACATGCTCAAACAGACCCGGAAACCTGGATATCGGCTAACGGCAACTCATAATGGACCCCCAATCGGACTGGAAAAGGAACAAGAGCTACATATCAACATCCTCGTGCTCATCATTCTACCATGGACAGGGTAAAAAAATGACAGCAGCGCAAAGGCAACCAGTTCGATATAGTAGAATAAGAATAGAATACATTTATGCGCTGTAAAAAGTATAAGTGGTAATTGGAATCGCTCACGCAGTGCTCTAGTGGACAAAATAGCTGTTAATCAGGTCGAGATAAAAAAAAAGCATTAAACACCAGAAGTATGCCTTTTAATTTTGTTCCGGAATTTCTTTCGGAATGCCTTCAGAAATTCCATCCAGGATTCCTTCTGGAATGCCCTCCGTGAATCCTTCAGGAATTCCTTCCGAGATTTCTGTCAGGAAAAGATTCCTCCGGGTACTCCTGGGATTCCCCCATTAACTTTTTTCGGAAGCCCTCCAGAAGTTGTTTCTGGAATTGCCTCAGATGATCATAATGATAATCCTCTGGGAGCCTATTACGAAATTTCTCCAGGGGTTTCATATCGTATACTTTCATGAGTCCTTCATAAAACGCCTATAAGACTTCCATGAGGAATAACTCCAATAATTTTGTAAGGAAGCTGTTTTGTATATCGTTGCAGTAAGCGTAGGAGTATTCTGCATGGCCATTAGAGTGGCCCACTTTTATATGAAAAATGGATTCCCAGAAGCTACATTTCAAAATTTGAGGGAAGTCGATTAAGTTTAAAAGAAAAGCTAAACGAGCTAGAGATTTGTATGAGTAACATGGCCAAATATTTGCAGAAATCGTAAGTTTATAATTTTTACCGCTCGGTAGCGCTGTAGAACTGTTCAAATGTTAAAACCTTTGGTATTCTTATAGGGGACGAGATGCCAAACAACTTTGTCAAAGACCGCAAAATGATCCGATGGTAAAATCAGAGCTAATTACTTCAAGGTTTTTAAATTTCGGTGCCCTTTCAACTGGTGCGTCCTCAAGGTAATTACTTCATGCGCTTAGTTGAGAATTATTCCGAAAACAACTCTCGATGCATTATTGATCCACAACATTTTTCTGTAATAAACGCGGAAGGGACATTCTTCCCGAGCAGAAGAAAATAACAAGTGAATAACATATCATGGTATTTACCTTAAATACTACCATACTTTGATATTCCCTTCATTAGGTGGTAATTAGAGGCAAAATAACAAAAACGAATACCAAAGTTTAGTATAAATAACACCTGGAAAATACCTGAAATACCTGAAATTTCAAGTGCTGTATTTGCTATCCCAAAGTTATTGAATAACAAACCAATAACATTTCTTATTATTAAATGTTTCATTTGTTCGAAAATTTCATGATGTAATAGCAAATCTTGTTCTTCGGTTATTTTCACTGCCAAACCAACAAATACCACACCAATACCAAACTCTCCTCAAATACCTCCAACAGTTATTGTGATGTTCTCATAAAATTTCGTAGAATAACGCAGCAATAGCAATTTTAGGTATTAGATCACATGTTGCTCTTCGCATGGTATTTGTAAGGTATGCCCTTCTGCTCGGATTGCTAGAACTATTTTTATGAGTTCAACAAAAAAAAAATAACAAAATTCTCCAAGATTACCTTTAGGGACACCGCTGGAAATTCCTTTGTGGATTCTTTCAGGATTTATAAAAAAAAATATATGGAATATTTACAGAAAGAAGATTCTTGCTGGATTTCTTGGAATCATTTTAGCAAGAATTCCTCTAAAAATTACTCTTTGCATCCCTGTCCATATATTTTTTTTGTATATTCCTCCAAGAATTCCTTCAAAGACTGTTATTGTGATAGATTTTTTCTCGGGACTTCTACAGGAGTTGAAAATCATCTTGAAAGTGGTTCTGAACTGTCTTCCGAAATTCCTCCTGGGATTCCTTAACCCTAAAAGGGATACCTTTATGGCCTTAGTTTTGTCACCTCGCTGAGTGTGTTCCATCAAAGACGAGCTCTGAAAGGCGCCTGGGGTCCAATGGACCCCAGGTATCCCTTTTAGGGTTAAGGGACTCTATAGAAAATTCCACCAAGGATTGCTACTTAAGTTCATGCTTGTATAGTTAGGGGGGGGGGGGGCAAGATGGATCACATAAGAAATGGAACCTTATAATTTTCTAAATACAAGTCCAGAGACATTGGATTTTTCTACCATGACTATTAAATACACTAGCCAGCTATGATATCGGATGCTTGAAAGATCACAAGGTTTGAAAACTGTTGTTTGACAAGCAATTTTGAAAATGTGATCAAACTTGCCCCACTCTTTTTTTAACGGGAGCAAGATGGGTCAGCTAGAAAACTCAAATATTTTCCAACAAAAAATACGAAATCTGCAAATTTTTCCTTTTCAGCTAAGCTTTATATACGAACAGATTAGATAAAGGCATTCATAAAACATATTGGAAGTTTTTTTTTTTAAGAACTAGAAGGTTTTTGCATAAGCAGCCGTAAACGGATTAATAATACCTATGTTTTTTTTTTTTGCAGAAAACTCTGAAAACTATGCAAGCTCAAGCTCAAGAAACTCTTAAAACTATGTGTATTGTATGTATTTTCAGCAATTTCATTGCTTCTATAATGTAGGTATTAGAATAGATTATCACTAAAACACAAAACATTTTGAAATACTATGTCAACGTACTGAAAACTGAGGGTGACCCATTTTGCCCTGCCTACGCATTACACGTAGTTCTATGGAATGTACATCATAAAGAGTAAAACGACAAAAAAAAAATATTTTTTTCTGCGTAAGGAACGCAAGTAAATTCGAAATTTCTAGATCACTTGTTTGTGCTTCAATGTTGTTTATCTAGTAAAAATATTGAAACATTTTAAAAATATATAATACAGTAAAAAACAACGCTGATCCATCTTGCCCCCACATACCATATTCCTCCATATATTTCTGAAGGCATTCTTTCTGAAATATTATCAGATTTTTTCCCGAATCTTGTTTGTGACGTCATTAAAAAATCTCTTAGAAATTTCTCCAAACTTTTCTTCAGAAGATGCAGTTCAAGTAGATGTTTTTAACAAAAAAGGAAATTCTTCTAGAGTTTTCACTTAGAAATTCTGAAATTTTTCCAGAAAATTTTTCAGAAATAATTGTTAAATTTTCTCCAGAGGAGCCTTTCTCAATTCTCAAGAGATTCTTCAGGAAGTTCATCCAGGGGTTTCTCCAAAAGTTCCACCAGATAATCTCAAGCTATTGCTGTGGGTTTGTTCAGATCTTTCGTCAGGGATTCTTTCAGAGTTTTTTTTTTCAAAACTTCTCGCAATAATTCTTGTAAAAATTACATCCGAATTCCTTACCTTTTTTTAAGGATTTATTCAAGATTTTTTTATATGAATACCTACAAAGGGATCTGCAGTCTGTGAAGAATTAGCATTAAGTTAAAATTCACAAATACAAAGAAATTAAAAAAAAAGGTTCTCTAGTTCTTCTAGTTATTATTTCATAGATTCCAAAAAAAAGAAATCGAGTTCTTATAAATATCTCCGCAAGATTTTTTTTTTCATTTCTGTAGGATTTCCTCAATAAATTTATTTAGGTGGTAGTCACGGTATTTTTGTGTACGAATCACTTCAGATATAGCATATAAACTTTTTCTGAGAAGCTGTTTCCAAGAGATCTTCCAAGAGTTCTTTCAAAAAAAAACTCTTTAGTCTAGGAACCCCTTAAACATATATTGAGTGATGTTTTCAAGAAGTACCATCGTCGCTGATTTCTACAGATATTTGTCTTAAGAAGTTCCTCTTCGGATTTGCATAGTCCCTCTATAAGTCTTCCACGTTTTTTTTATTTTTGAGAATTACGGGTATTCTAGAATGTTTCTTTTGGTATTCTCCTAAGTATTATCCAAGCAATTCATCCAGGAATTGCTCCAGATATAACTTCAGAAATTGTTGTAGGTATTTTCCTCCCGAAAATTGGGTTTTCAATAATTTTAATTGAAGCATTTCTTCTAAAAGTTTCCATAGTTATCTTCAGGAGTGTTTTAAAAGATTTCTTGGGACAATCCTCCAGGAACTTCCTAAACATTCCTTCAAGAAATCCTTCAGTAGTTTTTGCGAAATTTCTGGAGGATCTTCTGGAAAATCTCTTGAAGAACATCTGAACATGATCTGCAGGTACCTCTAAAGGCATTCCAGGAGATATTTCTGATAGAATCGTAGGAGCAATTTCTAAAAACATGCGCGTTGGAATTTCTGCTGGAATTACCAAATAATGCTTGCAGAAATCCTGGAACGGATTTCAGAAATCCCTGTAGAATTTGTAGATAATTTTGTAGAAGAATTTCTTAAAAACTTCATGGAAGAACTTCCGAAGAAAAATAGAAATTTCTCTGTGAATGAATTTCAGAAAAAGCTTCAGCAGGAACTTCTAAAAGAACCAGCAGAATCCCTGTAGACATCTATGGAAATAATTTATGAATGAATCTCTAGAGGAAGATCTGAAGAAATCCTAGGAGAATTTTTGAAAGAAACGGTATCTTTCGATAGAATTCCGAATAAGGAATTGAGGAATTTGTAGGAAAATTTTTGGACCTTTAATAAAATTCCTGAAGGATTTTCTAAAAGTATTCCTGAAGAAATTTGTGGATGAAAAATCTGAAACAAAAACAATCATGTACGCTTAGATAAGCGAATGCAAAGATTAAAAAAAAGCTCTTAAGTTAAATTTTCTATGAATTTCTACTCAAATTCCCTTAAAAATGAATGTGTATAGAAATTAATAGAAAATTTTAATGACATTACATATACACACTTAATTTAGAATGCCGAATCGCGGTTTACGAATACCGAGATTTGCACAGCCGAACAGCCAATTAAATGTTTTGATGAGATCTCAGCTTATAACTGTCGAAAATCAGTACTATACGCCCTGTTGTCAAGCAACAGACCGTCTTGTTAGCTGAGTCTCGGCTAAAATTCATAAACCAAGATTTGCACAGCCAAGCTCGGGAAATAAAACTGAGTGTGTACATTTATTAAAGAATCCGAGGAGCATTTATTGAAGTCAACCTTATAGAAAATGCACGATCTATTTCTGGAGAAATACATGGAGGAATATGTGGAGGAAATCCTGAAGGAGGAATTCCAGCCCAAACTCACTGACAGTAATAATGCAAGAATATGTAGAGAAATTTCTGCAGCATTTTCTGGATGAATCCCTGAAGAAATTTAAGGACACATTCATGCGAGCATTTTCAATGTAATCCCTATTCATGACATCTTGAAAAAATACCTGAACTCCTTGTCTTTGGAAACTTTTCATGAAAGAATCTTTGTAATGGAGATCGAAGCAACTCGGTGATTAGTGTGCACCAATCATAGTAGTCTTAAGAATTTGAATTGGAAATAAATGTTAGTTTACTCTACGCTTTCAACCAAACCAGTTGGGTTTTATTCCCCTCTAAGAGGTTATGGGCCGTTGTTAGGGACGTTCTCCATAGCAACGAAAATCAACAAGTGAAAAATTTTCAAGATGGAACGATTGGGAATCCAGAAACTCAACGGAGGAAACTACAGCGTTTGGAAGACCAAGGTGGAGTTCCTCCTCATCCGGGAGGATTTATGGCAGTACATTACTGGTGCGGAACCGGTGGAAGATGAAGTCAATCCGGCAAGCGAGGCTGCCAGGGCAGCATGGAACGGTGGCGACCAGAAGGCTCGGGCGACGATTGGCCTCCTGCTGGAGGATAACCAGCTGAACCTGATCAAGGACTGCAAGACGGCAAAAGCGACCTGGGAGAAGCTACGGGGGCACTACGAGAAGGTAACACTAACGTCCAAAGTGTCCATTCTCAAGCGGATCTGCGACAAGCGCTACTCCGACGGCGAAGACATCGAGCGGCACATTTTCGAGATGGAAGATCTGTTCGAGCGGCTGACGATGACTGGCGAGGAGCTGAGCAAGAGTCTGCAGGTAGCTATGGTGCTCCGGAGTCTACCGGAATCGTTTTCGACATTGACCACGGCTTTGGAGAGCAGGTCAGACGAGGAGCTGACATTGGACTTGGTCAAGTCCAAGGTGGTCGACGAAGTGGCGAAACGATGCTCGGCTACTGTGTCGGATTCGGTGCTCAAGACAAACGTGGCACAGAAGAAAATGCTTTGCCATTTTTGCCACAAACCGGGGCACAAGCAGAAGCAATGCCCGTCCCTGAAGGAGAAGCATACCCCAGAGCAAAGGTCATCGGAAGGTCATCGTGAGACACGAAACCAACCACGGGTGCGAGCGGCTCGTCAAGAAACCCGGAAGAAGCAGGAGTACTCTTTCCTCACGACGGGGTCGGAGGCGAAGTCAAATGCGTGGATCATCGATTCAGGTGCAACGTCGCACATGTGTGCGAATCGGGAAAGTTTCCTGGAGCTCGACGACAGCAGCAAGCAGGACGTGATTTTGGCCGACGGTACTACGACGAAAGCGGAAGGAATCGGTTCATGCCAGATGACCGTACTTTCTCCGGAGGGTGAGCCATCAACAGTAACCCTCAAGGATGTGCTGCTGGTACCGGAATTCGATTCGAACCTGGTTTCGGTGAAGAAGCTGGCGTCATATGGAGCTACGGTCATTTTCGACGTCAACGGATGTCGTATAATGAAGGACAAGAAGGTGATTGCTGGATCGACCATTTCCGGTGGGCTCTACTGCCTGAAGGTAGCCCAGGAAGCATTGGCGGTGAAGCACACAGCAAATTGTCAGCACACGTGGCATCGTGTTTTGGGGCATCGTGACTATGACGTCATCCGTGACCTTGTATCCAAGAACATGGTCACTGGGATCGAGATGGAAGATTGCGGCTGTCGGGTCACCTGTGAGTGCTGTCTTGAAGGTAAGCTGACACGTCTTCCGTTCCCCAAGAAATCGGAGCGAAAATCCAAACAACCGTTGGATATCGTGCACACCGATGTGTGTGGACCCATGCGGACTGTGACGCCAGGTGGATGTCGTTATTTCCTCACCATGATTGACGACTTCACTCGGTACACCGTTGTATATTTCTTGAAGAAAAAGTCCGAGGTGCCGCAACGTGTCAAGGAATACGTCCAGATGGTGAAGACCGAATTCGGCAGGCCGCCGAAGGTCATACGTTCCGACCAGGGTGGTGAATATCGGAGTGACGCGCTGGATGCGTTCTGCCGAGCCGAAGGGATTCGACAACAGTTCACCACTGCATACACCCCGCAGCAAAACGGAGTGGCGGAGAGGAAGAACCGCTCTTTGGTCGAAATGGCGCGCTGCATGCTGCTGGACGCGAGAATGCCGTTAAAGTACTGGGCCGAAGCGGTAAACACGGCAAGTTATCTTCAGAACCGATTGCCGACGAAGCTGCTGGAAGAAACTCCGTTCGAACTCTGGCATGGAACGAAGCCGGACCTGAGCCATCTCCGAATGTTTGGGTCGCCGGCGTACGTTTGGATCCCTAAGGAGAAAAGAGGAAAGTTAGAAGCAAAATCTCGCAAGATGTTATTTGTTGGGTACTCCTTGCACCATAAGGCGTATCGTTTCATGGACCCAAGCAACGACAAGTTGACCGTCAGCCGTGACTGCAGGTTCCTGTCAAAGGATGAGGTTCGGACCGCCGAACCTCAACAGGGAAGTATCGTTGATTACCCTTTCAAACTCCTCGAACAACAGAAGCCTGATGCACCCGTTATTCCAGCAAACGTGGATGACAGCGATGACGAATCGGACGAATCCGATTTCCGTGGGTTCGAGACCAGCTACGACGATGCTAATGAAGAGCCGTACGTGGAAGACGCGCCGGAAGAGTCCGGTACATCCGACAGTGAGGAGGAGGAGCAGGCCGTCGGCGGCGATGCCGATGTATCAGTAGTTCGGCGATCGGAACGTACCACAAAAGGGATACCACCACAGCGGTACAGTGATGCCGTAAGCGTAGCGATACACGACGATGACGCGCCCCGCACATTTGAGGAAGCAATGTCCGGGCCCGAGCGCGATATGTGGAAGCAAGCCATAGCGGAGGAGCTGCAGTCGCTCGAAGAAAACTCCACATGGGATGTTGTTCGTTTGCCGCCAAACAAGAGAGCGATTGGCTGCAAATGGATTTTTAAGAAGAAGACGGACGAGAGCGGAAGCGTCATCCGCTACAAAGCAAGACTCGTGGCACAAGGCTTCAGTCAGCAGTACGGGACCGACTACGACGAGGTGTTTGCGCCAGTTGCCAAGCAAACCACTTTTCGGACGTTGTTGAGCGTCGCCGCCCGGCGAGGTATGTTGGTCAAGCACGTCGATGTGAAGACGGCGTATTTGCATGGAGAGCTCAAGGAGACCATCTTCATGAAACAGCCGAAAGGGTTCCAAGGCGGGACCGGAAACGAGGTATGCCTGTTACGGAAAAGCCTCTATGGACTCAAGCAGGCCGGCAGAGTCTGGAATGCCAAAATCAACGATGTTTTGAAGCAGCTTGGGTACGTTCCGTCTGATGCAGATCCCTGTCTGTTCGTGAAAACCTGGAAGAAGAAGCAGTCGTTTATATTGCTATATGTGGACGATATGCTGATTGTAACCGACACAGAAGCAGAGTACGAAAGAGTTCGGAAGCATCTTGCGGGGCAGTTCACCATAACGTGCCTTGGAGATGTGAAGCACTATTTGGGCATCAAAGTCACCCGATCCGATGGACAGTTTTTCCTGAGCCAAAGGTCCTATATCGAGAAAGTTGCCGAACGATTTGGACAGAAAAATGCGAAGCATTCTCCAATACCGATGGACCCTGGGTACCCAAATGCACAGCAGAAGGAGGAGGAGCCCATGCCTAGAAACGACGAGTTCCAGCGCCTGGTGGGCGCTCTTCTGTACATTGCGGTAAACACGAGGCCGGACATCGCCATCAGTGCTTCAATTCTCGGTCGCAAAGTAAGTCGACCAACGGAAGCGGACTGGACAGAAGCAAAGCGGACACTCCGGTACCTAAAGTCAACAGCAGCTTTGAGCCTGCGACTGGGGTCATCCGGACCTCTCGAAGCGTACGTCGACGCCGATTGGGCCGGCGACAAAGCAGACCGGAAATCCAACACCGGCTTCGTCTTCAGTCTCGGAGGATCAGTGAGCTGGGCAGCCCGAAAGCAACCATGTGTCACACTTTCGTCGACCGAAGCTGAATATGTGGCACTTTCCGAAGCCAGCCGTGAGCTGATGTGGTTGCTGAAGCTACTGAAGGATGTAGGCGAAGAAGTTCCGGCTCCGGTGATCATCCATGAGGACAACCAGAGCTGTATAGCGATGCTGAAATCGAATGGAGATAGCAAGCGAACCAAGCACATCGATACACGGTTCAATTTTGTTAAGGAGTTATGCAGCGATGGCGTGATGAACGTACGCTATTGCCCTAGCGAAGAGATGGTGGCCGATGGTTTAACGAAACCGTTGGCACGCGTGAAGATGGAGAAGATGCGACAGCGAATTGGTCTACAGTCTACCGAGCTTGAGGAGGAGTAATGGAGATCGAAGCAACTCGGTGATTAGTGTGCACCAATCATAGTAGTCTTAAGAATTTGAATTGGAAATAAATGTTAGTTTACTCTACGCTTTCAACCAAACCAGTTGGGTTTTATTCCCCTCTAAGACTTTGAAAGAAATTCTTGAAGGAATCCTTGAAGAAATTTCCGATCAATCTCTAGGAGATTTTCTAAAGTAATTCATGGTGGAGTTTCAGAGAGAACCCATAGAACTCTAGCTAAAATAATTTTTGGAGAAATTTATTGAGAAATTCATGAGGGAATATCTAAAGGAATCCATAGAGAATCTTCTTAAAAAAAACACCTGGAAAAAATCTGATGAAAACCGCTCGAGGAGTTGCTGACAGAGACCATAGTAGATTTAAAGATCGAATTCCTGCAGTTATTTCTGAAGAATTTATGGCTCAATGTTGGAAGAAACCCATAAAAAATTTCCAAGAACTTGAAATCCTTGGACATTTTTTGGAGAATTTTCATTAGGAAGAAATTTCAATAATTATTTCTAGAAGAATTCCTAAAAACAGTTCTGGAGAATTTCGGAAGGAGTAGGAGGAAGCTTTCCTGAAGAAATCCTTGTAGAAGCCTTTGATTTTCTCAAAGAAACGCTGAAAGCCTTTCTGGAGGAATCTGTGGATGATTTCCTAATATTTAGCATTCTCGAAAGATTCCTGGAAAATATCTGGAGCAACTGAAAGGAAACCCATGGATACTTTTCTATAGGAATGTAGAAAAAATACTATAGCAAACATTTTTGGAGAATCCATTATTGTAAATTTCGAATTCTTGAGAAAAGTCTAAAACTTGTCTAAAAATGCGAAAGGCTTTTCAAAAGGAATCCCTAGAAAACATGGTTCTATATCGGAAGGAATCCAGGTTTAGAAAATAATTTCTGGAGTATGTAATCTTTTGAAAATTTTACAGGAAATTTAAAATGAAACTAAGAATTTTCTAGAGGAATCAATTGAAGAATTCCTTAAGAATTTTTCATAGAAATGTCCGAAGGCATTTCTGGTTGAGCTAGACCCAAGTCCAAATCTGATCCGTGCAATTTCGGTTGTAGCCACCATCAGCTCATCTCTATGCTCTGGAAATGAAATATTTTCATCCTGAAAGTTGTTTCCTTTTTCCCGATCAGTAGCAAACCCGTATCTCTTCAAAACTACCCAGAAAACCACCGAGCTGATGCGTAGACCCCATAAAGCTTAAAAAAGAAACAATCGCCCAAAGTTCAGACCTCTCGCAATGTGCAAACGATGTGTGGCTTCATATCGAGATCGTCACGCTTGTTTTATGCCTGCTCTTGAATCCGTCGTTGGTTGGCTACCGACCGGCAAACGAAGCACGGATCTAAGGTCTCCTGCCTGATCAGCAGCAGGAGGACGACGACGATGGGGACCCACTTGCAAACGAGAGATGAGAAAGACGGCTAATCTACCGACACAATAAACATTTTCATATATTGTTGTTGTTGCTGCTGTTGCGGGGAAAAGCGATAAGACGCAGATTAATGGAGAGCAACGATGGTCTGAACGATCCACCTAGTAGGAATTCCGATGGAGCGCCTGGGTTCGGAGGCGGGAATCCAATACTCCTGATCAGGACCCGAATCATTTATCACGATCCACTTTGACCGGTCGATCAAGAATTTCGAGCTTCTGCAGCATTGTGTTTTTATTATGCTCCGTTTTGTTTTTTCCTCTTCAGGGTTTTTTTCGCTTTATTCAACCGCACCCTCCACTGCGTTGGTTGCTTGCTGGACGACAACGACGATGACGAATACGGCTACCGTAGCTCTCGAGGAGTTGCCCTTACCGTGATCGTTTTTTTTTTCTTCACCGACTTGGGTCAATTTTACTTTTAGAGCACTTTTTACTCCCTGTTCCAGAGTTGCCAGGCAACTTTGCTGAGATCGAAAGATTAGTTGCTTCTATTCAGTATATTGAGATAACCGATCGTACATCTAGAAGAATCTAGAAGGTCAAATTAAACAAAATGTCAAATCTCTTCAAAACTTATTCATGTCCTGAGATCAGGCATCCCTGCCCATCCCTAGTCGAACCGATAGCGCTGCCCTCACAGCGCACCTAGTAGCGACTTTTCGACCAGTAGTCTCGGTCTCTTTCAGTGCTCTTATAATTCATGCCAAATCGAAAACAATGTAAGTTATGAAACAGGTTCCGATAGATAGACGACGACCAGTCACAAATCCCCTGAAAAGAGGTATGGGCACCCGGAGGAGGAATTTGCGTGCCGCACGGCTTTTCGGAAGAGGTTTGGCTTGTTTATTATTATTCACGGGTTTTGTGGCGCGCGCGGTCAGTCGTTTTTTTTTTGCTCGAGTGTTCTTTCTACAGCGATTTTATGAAAAGTGTACCGATGTTCTTCCAGCTCCGTCCCGACGAGACGAGACCAGACGATACGCCCTCACACGCTTCGGGAGCGGTGGGTTCTTTTTTTTTGTGGGTAACGACCTGCACGCCGACGAGTCGTTGACCGATAAATGAACGATGAAATTCGGGCGATTAGATGCGCGTAACTAATTGAATGGACTCAATTTGCGATCCATTAGGGACCGATAGTGGGAATAGGAAAAAAAAATAACTGTAGAACAATAAGAGGTTTAGGAGCAAAAAAGGTAATTATTTGATGTTGATGGATGATGTGGAATGTGGATTATTAGGAATCTACACCAGTGCTTCCCAAACTGTGCGCCGCCGCACCCTGGTGCGCCGCGAACCTTTCCCAGGTGCGCCGCAGGCTTTTGTGTTATGACGAATCAATAAGAATAAACTCTTTTTTTTTGTATTGCGGAACAACTTTATTTTTTTTTGATAAATTGTGATAACTTTGATGATTTTGTGGCTATATCGGTATCTTTCTACTCATAGTATAAGGGAATAGAGATGCCTTCGTTTAGGTTTACATGCACGCATATCGCCTCCACTTTAACATCCTATTCAACATCTTATACGATCACTGGTTGACTGGGAAGTGGATAATGAAATGATAGATATGATAGTATTCGCTAGGTATCGAACAAGTGTGAAAATTTTAAAGAAGATGAAATCAGAAGGCCATGTATTGAACGAATAAATCGAATGCGTGAAACTTCTGCCGTACGACCTGTGCTTTTAAACAGATCGGCTTGGTTTATTTTTTTGTTTAGTAAAACTAGTGTCGCTTCACTTTTTTTTTAATATTTCCCTGAGTCAATTGTTCCTTAGGATTTCTGGTATCCTTAAACATTTTGGACCTCTTAAGCTTCAGCTTAGCTTTTGATTTTACTATAACTTGTTTTTTTTTTCTATTTTTATAAAGCTTCTATGATGAAATTAACTTGATTTTTGATAACTTACAAATATTTAATTTATCTTTGAGAAATTCATTTAAAAAAGTAGTTAGTTTTCCAAATTTTCTCTTAATTCTAAAAATAAACATAATATAAGATTTTTTACGATTATGCCTTTGTCATTTTAGAGTGAAAGTTGTTTAAAATAAAAAAAAAAACGTTGTTTAAAACTTTGGTGCACCGCGACATTTTTGAAATTTCAAAGGGTGCCGCGATAGCAAAAGTTTGGGAACCTCTGAGCTACACAATAAAAGCGTACTGTGTACAGTAGACGTTCGATAACTGTAACATGTTTACGTTTCACTTTGCGAATAAAAATCCGATAACTACAATGCTTGACAGTGTCAACAAACCATCAACTTACGTAAAATGAACGTGAACTTCATCCGGCAAGGCTAACATCTAGCAGCATTTTTGACATTTGGCGTTCGTTAACTGCAAATTTTGTTGTAGGTACTTACCTTACTTGCAGTTGAAAAGCATTGCAATGACCGAACATCTGCTGTACTAACGCAAGTTTAGGGATTATCTATTGCTAATTTAAAGAAAATTTTCGCTCATTTGATCAGCGACATTAACTACGTCATCACCAAATATCAGTTATCCAAAACGTATCACCTTGCAAATGTTTTAGGAGTTCAACTAAGGGTTTCCCAAGAAATTTTTCTATGTATTTCTCCAAGAAGTTCTTAAGAAATTCCTCCTAAAGTGTTTTCAAGAATTTTGCTGGGATATCTAAAAATTTTCTTCTTCATTCAAAAGATATTTTAAGATTTCTATAAGGACTCTATTGAAAATTTCTTTAGAAATTCTGGTTCTTTCAGAAATTCCTGCTTTGAGGATATATTTTTCCAGAATTTCGCCCAAAAATTTAATTACAAATTCTCCAGGAATTTCTAGAATTCTTTCCAGGGTTCCTCCAATGATTCCTGCGGACATTGTTAGAAGTGGTTTTTTAATCGCTCTTGCGGTTTCATCAGAAATATCTCCTGGGATATCTCCAGAGATCTCTGCTGAATTTGTCAGAGATTCTTTAAAACACTTCAGAAGATACCTTTGAATATTCCTAGAAGCAATTGCTGAAAATATCTCTGGATCAATTCCTAGATGCTCAGAATGGAAGGACGTCGCGCTAAAGAGAAGAAGCAAAAGTTCGCCTTGATTCTCAGGCTTCTGAAGGATTTCTGAATGTATACTTCAAAGGAGAAAAAGCTTTGCTTTCAGGTAGAATTTTTGGTGATATCCTTGGGAGGATCAAATCAAACACAAATGTACTAGAAGAATGAATTGAAGTAATCTTTCAATAACTTTCTGATACATTCCTGGGGAATTTTCTGAAAGAGTCCTTGAAAGAACTCCTGAAGATAATTTTGATGGAAATCTCAGATAATCTCATCCAAAAATCAAGCAGAAAAAACATTTTCTGCAAGGGTTTGTACACATAAATCCCAAAACTACTACTTAAAAGTCCTAGAGGAATCCGCGAGCATCTTAAAACCACTAAAGAAATAAAAAAAGTTTGAATTTTTTAAATAATTCCTGGAACAACTGAAGAACCCTTTGAAGTTATTCAAAGAAAAGTTAAAAAAATACTTGAAAACCACTAAGGAAAATATCCTGGAGTAATTTCTGCAGGAATTGATGAAAAAATCTTCGAAAAAAATCTAAAAGAATCTCAGGATGGTTTAAATAAATCTAATGCAATGCCAGAAGGAGTACCTGAAGGGACTATTGGAGAAACACCTGGGCGAACTTCCAGAAGAATCTCTTGAGAATTATTTAAAGGAATTTTCAAATAATAATGCTCGATGGAATAAGAAATATCTGGAAATTTTTAAAATTTTTAAAAACGGATAAGGATTTTTTGAAAGAAACTACGGGGACACATTCTGAAATTACTTCTTTTGAATAAACTAATGGAGAAATTCCAGAAGAAACGCCTGGAGAAAGGTTTAGAAGAAATTATTGATAAATTTCAAGAAAAACTTTGAAGAAATTCCAAAAAAAAAACTCCTGGAAAAAAATCTGGTAATATTTCAGGAGAATTTCCTACAGAATTGTTTGAAGATATACACGAAGGCATGAACTCATGAAGCAATCCTAAAAATAATTTCCTATCGAATCCTTTAAAAAATCTGAGGAGGGATTCCGGTTGGAATTTGAAATATCAACTAAATAACACTCTGCAGTTATTCATAGATAAGTTTTATTTAAAAACTCCCTAAAAAGGTTTAGGAAAAGATTGGGGAGTAATTTCTGCAGGAATTGTTGAGAGAATCTTCAGAATCCAGAAGGAATATCTGAAGGGACTATTGGAGAAACCCCTGGATTAACTTCCAGAAAAATCTTCTTAGAATTTTTCAAAGGTATTTTAAAACATATGCCCGATAAAATCCCTGAACAAATTCTATGCTAGAAGTTTTTGGAAAATTTATGAATTTTTAAAAGTATATCCTTGAACTATTGTTGAAAGTTTATCCAAATACTAGGAGAAAAATGTCCTGCAATCGCTTTGTTTTTTTAGAAACAATTGGAGAAACGCCCATAGAAATTCTAACAAGAAATTCCTGTTAAATTTCTAGAAGAATTTTCGGCGAAATGCCAAAGAAAAATTTTGACAATATTTCCGGAGAAATTCTTTCAGAAAGGTTTTAAAATGTGCACGAAGGCATGAACTTATGCATCAATTCTTGAAAAAACCCTTAAGAAATCCCGGAACCCGTGGCCCAGTTTTGAATCTTTTGATAAATTTCTTGAGAAACTCCTGAAAAAGTCCCAAGGAAAATTCCCGGGGAATTTGTGGAAGAATCCCCCGCAGGGGTTTTCAACGAAGTGCATGGGTTGAACAGGAATGTATTCTGATGGGTTACTAAGAAGAATATTAAGAGTGGATTTCTGGCTAAAACCTCTGTGCACGTTCCAGAAAATTTTAAATTAACCTTGAAAGCAATCTCAAAGCAATTTTCTGGAGAATTGGATATATGGATATCCAATGGATAAGAAATTCCAGCAAGAATATAACTTCCACGATAATTACAGAAAAAAAATCGTGAAATAATAGTGCATGGGTTTTCTCGGAATAATTCTTAACTAGGCGCAATCATTAAATCATTTCCAATGGGGTCGTACCAGTATAGGAGGCACTGAAATGTGGAAACCTTGAGTGATCAACTCTGATTTTACCACGACCTGAATTGACTGGGAACCGAACCTGGCACCCTTAGCATGTTTTGTTGAGGACAAACGTCTTGAAATCCTGCTTCAACAATGCATCAGAACTTCAAACGCACAAATCTCAAGAAGCAAGCTTCACACAACAGTTGTTGTTGTTGTTTGGTTATTAGAGTAATGCGGGGCAAAAGTTCGCACGGGGCAAAAGTTCGCAGTGGGTCTTTTTCTACGTACGAGTGAAGAACCCAGACAAACCTGTATGGGTTCGACACATAATCAGGACAGTTACTCAGCTATAAAAATTGAAACGATTTCGTCATGCAGTAGCAGGGTTATGCAAAAAAAATGTGTTTTTAGTTATTTTGATGTTATTTTTGGACTTTTTGGAATAAGAATTTGCAATAACTGAAAGAAGAAGAATAACATAATCTCTTGATGTCGGAGAATCGTCATTCCATAGTAGTTCGAGAGGTGGACTCGAATAAACATTTTTTTTTCCTGCCACATACCACTTATTCGATTAATACTCATTTCATACGTCATTGTGAAATAATACATTTCCACTCATTAATGATAACTTTTCTCTTAATTTCTTTTCAGGTACGTAAAGTCCCAGATGTGGTGATATCTTCGAAAATCTATTCTAACCAGGATTGCATTTCATTGAAATATGTGTAAGAGTTAACCAACACTTTTTAGCATCTTATTATGATGACACTTCGATAAATATCACAGATGTACTAATAAGAATTATTGCTCATATAGCAGAAACAATAAACGGGCGAGTATTCAGCTAAATCACGCTGAGGGAGCCAGAATCGTCTGATGGTCTAACAGCACGAAGCTTTTGCAGGAAATCCTGGTAGAACTTACGTGCTTAACCCTAACAGGGATACCTGGGGTCCATTGGACCCCAGGCGCCTTTCAGAGCTCGTCTTTGATGGAACACACTCAGCGAGGTGACGAAACTGAGGCCATGAAGGTATCCCTTTTAGGGTTAATGAGGAATGGAAGGAACTCACAGTACTCTTAAGTATCTATACATCCGTTTTTTTTTTTGTTGAAAGATATGCGAATCTGCTGCTTCTGCTCTGTCGGGTTACATGTTGCAGCATGACCGCCGACGTTGTGTTCGTCTCTTCTAAACCCTTTCAAAGCTGTTCCACGTATCCGATGGATCTATCTTCTATACATATATCTTTGTTTAGTTCCCCATCTACCCAGGTAACCACTAAGCATTTGAATAAGCCGTGTATCAGCCCGTATTACGCATTTAAACTGCTTGCTGCCCTACATAAGCAGTTCGAATGCATAGCTGCCTTGAGTTAGCATAAGCTGTGCTGCTCAAAAGCTTACGGCTGTTAATTAGCATTTCAACTGCTTGAAGTGTTTTTACTTGGGAGCATTCATAATGCTTTTCAACTGCTTTTTAAATGCTAGGAGCAAAAAGATTGGGAGATATGTTACGCATTTGGCAACACATTTTGTCTCTCTCTTACAGAGCCTATGCTTCTGTTTACAAATTCGTGCATCTTATTTGTTTCTTCATTTTCCCCTACTCATCCAAAAGCACCAAAGAAAACACTGCAGCTGGATTGGATTGGGAACTTCATCAAAAAATCTCCAATTATTTATCATTTCGTCGGAAAATATGTGCCGAATAAGTGGATGCTTTGGTGGATCATAGGATTGTTTGAAAGAAGGAAGAAACAATCACATTCCACAGATATTTAAAAGAAGGGATCTTAATGCTCTACCACAATGAAATATCTCAATGAAAACAAGTTTTGGATATTGAATCTGAAGCTGTTATCGAATCATTCTTTATATTGGCGATTAAATCAACGCACGCCACTGGGACAGCTTTAGCATCGTGGATCAGGAGCAACAGAATCCGAAGCAGATATGGCCGGGGTTCTGCTAAACCGAACTAAGCGCCAAAAAGTTTATTCCGAGATAATTAAGCTTGAAGTTAAACCACTCTGAAATAAACAACAGCTAAGATTATTTGAAACTTTTTCGCACACATGTAACTTACAAGCCTTTATTCACCATCAGAAATGAAAAATAAATGTAAATTATTCAAAATCATTGATATAATAACATTTAATTTCTCAGTACTTTGCACTCAGTTCACTCTGGCTTAACAAAAACATTGGAATATGGTTTATAGTTCAGTGTGGCTGGCTGTGTTTCTTTGTTTCAGAGAAAACCAGTCGGAATGTGATAAAAAATCTCGGTTTTTCAGTGTCTATGAAGTTGAAATCGATATCACTCACAATCCTTTACATGAATCAGAGAGGACACATAGTATGGTAGCACAAAAGTCTCAAAATAGTGTGAAATGTAAACGGCGGAAGCCCTCCCAGCTCAGCCCTTCCCACCCATGTTTTTTTTATTTTATAGGCGGTGCATGTGTATTGTGCAGGCACAGAGCAAAAGTGATTATGCCAAATGATGTCCGTGCATGTTCTGAGATCCTGAGATGTGAAGGTGGAGTAATTTGTGTACTTCAAATTTATGCTGGTCGAAGAAAACCATGAAAATGTTCTGCCAAAGTGAACTAAGTACAAAAAGTTTTCTAAAATATGAAAGAGATTCGAACTTGGATCATTTAAGTGATTACCAAGCGCGTTACCTCTAGGTCATTTTAACTAGCTGAAGGTCAGTCATTACGTCTGAATCAAGTTTCAAACATTCTTCTCAAGGATGGTTTTCGTGAAAACGCCATTTTGCGATCAGCCAAAGTGAACTAGGTGTTTGGGTTTTTTCAAGCTTTATTATTCTTATTAGCTTTGTTGTTCAATTACGGCTCCTGGATTAAATAATCAGTATGAGATGTATCGACATAACGCATGTATTCAAAACCAGTTCTATTTTGTATTGTTGAGAATAAATTGATTTTTGAATGCAGTGTATTTGGTTCGGTCTGGCTGAATGTGATTTGGAAAAATGGCGATCAACACCATCGAAACATAATTGGATCCTCCAACACCCGTATTTTGCTTCACGTGTTAAATTCTCTCACAGATTGTTACTATGAGTCGGTAAGAAGTTAGAAATCTGACGGCGATGAGGAAAACTTGAAATGTTCATCATTTGGACCAAAACTTAAATATTTCGCTGATTCTATGGAATGGTTTACAGTTCACTCTGGTTGGATGCAATTTTGTTTTTTGTATGTTCTGCCAAACAGAAATTTTGAATTTACTCCACGAAGAGCTGTCAGAATTACTGGATTTTTACACGGAAAGAAGATCATCATATTCTTCATCTAATGGTTAAGAAAACTCAAATTTTCATAAAATGGTCTTTAGTTCGGTTTAGCAGAACCCCGACCATATGATTCATCAATCTCCGGATCGTAAGTTCAAACCTACATCACTACAAAAATCAGCAAAAAAGTACCACCTAGCACCGGCTGGAATATGGACGGACGATGAAGCGGGGAAGCAGGCTGAGAGAACGAGAAGCAGACGTCAATCTATTTTTGTTTTTTTTTTGCTCGACCAGGCGTTACGCTTCTTTGACATTTCGTCACGACGTTCCTGAAGGGATAGCACTAAGACAGCCCGTTATTTTGCCAAAACCTGCTGTGAGGTAGCACTATAGGCGCATATACGGCTAATTAGCATTTAACGCCTTGTCGTAAAGGCTACTATAATGCTGAAGGAATGCTATTTTATATGCTTACTGGTAACTTGGGTAATGACGACTTCTTCAACCTTAAATGGGTGAAGATGTAGGAAGACGGGCTTGGTGGTCAAGTGGCTACCGCTTCTGATTCATATGCAGAAGAAACGGTTGAAAAGCCGTTTCCCTTCCTTCCAACTTGCACAGCATTGTGTCAATCTATCAAGATAGCGCCTACGGGCCTACGTGTTATGCAATCAAGCGAACTGTGCCGCTTTAGCTTCATTGTGATAATCGCACTTATCTATCACCTTACGCTTGGCATCCACGCACCAATGTGTGAACCCACCAGCACTCCGACATCCGCATAAGTAGCTTCCCGCTTCCCCACATTGACTTGTAACCTGACGTGGCAAGCGCCATTGTCGCCCAAAAATAGAAGATCAGCAACGTTCACACACTGAAAACGCCTGCTAGTCCTTGGCAGATAATCTCATTGGTTCCTTGTGTGATTGAAGCTGGTCTGGCGATACTGGAGTAACATCTACGGGCAGTAAATCAAGCTCAAGCTTAAATACTTGAATTAGTAGGGGTGCTTCTGGAGACCCAATTTTCTACTACTTATTTTAAAAAAATCTTGTTTTGAGGTTGAAACCTTCTTGTGAATCAATAGAGATTATTCAAAACTTCTGGGTTTGATGATTGTTTTCCGTTTTTTTTTTCTATGGACTGTAACGATTCTCATACAACATTCAAATAAAATGTCCAACCCACGACATAAAATATGTTGACTAAACATATGTATCAACAACGTGATTCGATTGTGCCCCATACTTCAAATGTCTCGAAATCGTGAGCACTTGAACCAACGGATCAACAACGGGTGACGACCCCCGTCGAATTTATTGCCCATGCCGCCCATCGTCGTCGTCTGTAATTAATATATCACCCTCGAAAACTCAATCGCGATCACAATCGATAAGCGCGTCATGCTTGGGCACACACGATCATACCTCGCCGGATCGCGGACGGATCGACGGGCCGATGGACAACCACAGCGCGCTCGCGCGAATGTGCCGAAGAATGGGGGTCAATTTTAAAAAGTGCCCCCCATGCAGTGACAGTCGAGAGATAGACGCGCGGAGAAACCGCCATAGAATTCGTAGAAGTAAAAAATGGCCCATCGAAAACACATGGCTCTGGCTGGCCATCATGCTGCCACTGACTGCCTATGTGGATTTCTCATGCAAACAGACAAGGCAAAAAAAAAACTCGGAGAATGCTAGGTGAAAAAATAAGTCCACTAATCCGATCGGTAAAATGTTTTATTGTGATATTTCTGTTGTTGTTGCTCGCCTGGCTGTTTGCAGCATCAAACATTAGACTGGTTCAGGTGTATCTATAAATAATTGATGAGGCATTGTTTTTGAGAGAATCTGGTATCACTTGTAACTTATAACATTAGTAATGGAATGTAAAGAGCGGCCACTCAATCGAAAGGGTTGACCGCGTTTACATCCAACGATTTGGTCTTGTTGAAGTTGATGGTAAGACCTGCCGCCAAGAAGCGATTGAAATATCATCTAGCTTGCTCTGCAAATTAGAGCGCGTTGAGCTAGTAGAGAAACATCATCAGCCAATTCGAAATCATTTAGGTGCTCCATGGTAATGGCCTGCTACAGCAACCTACGATTCACTGGTTCAATACTAGTTCAAGGCCAATTGCACCTGCCAGGATCTCGTCGATTACGACGAGGAACAGTAGCGGTGATAGTATACATCCTTGTCTTACTTCAGCGATGACCTGGATAGGGTCGAACAAGTCACCGTTGTGCAGTACTCTGCATGAAACTGCCCTACACTGCGCTTGAATGAGGCCGATGATTTTCTTAATGCCTCTCTTGCGCATAGCGGCTCCCCACATACTTTCGCGGCTAAGACGGTCGAAGGCTTATTCGTAATCAATGAACACCAGGTAGAGAGACTCTTGGAATTACTTGATTTGCTCCAAGATGATACGGAGCGTAACAATATGGTCCACACATGATTGTCCGGCACGGAATCCTGTCATCGGAGAGTTGGGTGAAACTTCTCCTGTATCTGGTTAACCCTAAAAGGGTTACCTGGGGTCCATTGGACCCCAGGCGCTTTTCAGAGCTCGTCTTTCATGGAACACACTCAGCGAGGTGACGAAACTGAGGCCATGAAGGTATCTCTTTAGGGTTAAGGATCACTTTGCACAGGACTTTGAGAACGATACAAAGTAACATGACGTCCACCCAATTATCGTATACAGTCAGCCCAAGTAACATTTTGATGGGTGATTCGTCTCGTAGAGGTTCTGAGAAGCGTCATAAAACCTTATACCTTTTATTTTAGTTTTATCTATCTTCCTCCAGGTGCCATCTTTGATCCACTGCTTTCTTCGGGTACGTAGCTTACCCAAATTATTCTCACCGGTGGCGATGCAGGCGTTCTTGATGGCGCTCGATTGATCTTCAAGGTTTCCACCTTCCGGAATATCCGCAGCACGGTTCTCCAGCTCCACGACGAAGGCCGTTTACATCACAGCGTCTTCCAGTCGGCGTGTGTGGAACCAGCGCCCGATTTTCTCCTCCTGCCGATGGATACTCGAACTGCTCAGCCAGAGAAAGATGGCTGAATGCAATGTCGGCGCTACGTTTGTTCAGCACATCAATCAAGCTCGGTCTCCACTTTCGGCTGATGCAGATGTGTTCGACTTGAATTTCCGTGACGACATCATGGGAAACCCATGTCTCTTTGTACACTGGTCCCCATCAATCCCTCAATAACCATGTCATTGTTGCCTGCCACAAAAATCTGCAAACAGTTCTCCGTTCTCGCTCATTTCTCCGAGACCATGGCGTCCCATTACGGGCTGATAGTCCTAGTTGTCGGAACCTACCTTCACGTTGAAGTCACCGATGATAATTTTGAAAATCGAGAACCTTCTCGGATCTTACAGCAATCAGTTGACCGTAAAAGTTCTCTTTGTCTTGCATTTCGGCAGCATCGGTTGGAGCGGTGGATCATGGGCCTGAGCAGGCTTATAGACCAGAGTATAGCAGAATGTGACCCGATGCCATCCCAAGTTCCAATTCTTATCCATTGTTTTTCGCTAAAAGTCGTTTCCGTTAACTCGTGGAAGCATGAGGTAGGAACTCGGGAGGACCAGAGCTATGTTGGATCCTCTTTGTCGGTTCACCATTTTGCAGGCCGCTAGGTGGTTTATTCATGTAGCACCCTTGTCGCAGTAATCAGTCGTATCATGAACCAGTCTATCGAGAAACGAAAGCAAAGTATGCTTTCTATGCGCAACTCGACCAAGCCAATCTCCTGCTTAACGTATCAATCGATCAATTCACACATAAATCATACAGTCGAAATCGATATATCTCGTCGCTCAGAAGTCACAGGGGTCTTGGATGGGGGGCCTTGGTCGCTTTTTTTACCTTTCCTAGGTACTGTTGGTCCTCACACTCCACCCTACCTGGTGGAGGGACCCACAGCAAGAGCTTTCTTCCCAAATGCTCACCGGAGCTCATGCACAATCTATCAAAACATAAACAGATAAATATTTTCCCCATCTCCACGGATCTTTTTGCTTCGATTCTGTTATTCGTCGCCATCCAGCAATCGATAGGATTGTGCTTATTGGCACTTGGGTAGGGCACTAGCTAGCCGGGTTGACCGTGGCATGTGAGACTCCGGGCCTCCGACCGGGGCGAGAGAGGTGAGAGTATCTTAATCGTAATAAAAATATGACTCGGTTGGACGCGCGCTCGCGCCATCGGAACTTGCGGAGATAATTTCATTACGTATTTATTATCATTTGCTCGGCTTGACTGGCGGATCGTGACCAATAGATAAAATATTGATGAAATAAAGTCATGAATAAACGCGAGTACTCGAGATGATGGAAAGCTTCGAAGAGGTTTCCTGTGTTGGCAGAAAATTTATCAGCGAGCATTCGATCGAAATGTGTGATCTATGGATCTTCTTCTTGGTTCTGATTTATAATCCTTTGGAATGTTGGCTATGAAGCGTTATTGTGTTCTTCGGTGTTTTAAAAGAACTAATGCGACATGGAATGTGGCTTTCATGCTGACATGTTTTCGTATGGAATGTTTATCTTTCGTATTATTGAAATGACAAGGCACAAGTTCCTCTAAATCCCTTTTGACAGAAGAACAATCTTGTGCCCACATTTTTTTTTTCCTGAATTAATTGACAACTTGTATTTATTTGCTACTTTAGTATCGTATGTCAGCAATACCTGCACTGTTTCTATGTCAACTAGACGATGACCTCAAATTTGTGCAAGGTAAAGATAGCCTATACCGCTTACCAGCTTCCCAATAGCACTGGACAAAATGTCATTCGAAGGCATCATGTCAATCCCAGTTCCACCCGATTTCACTTCGTCATGTTCACTGATCACTCAGTAAATATCAACCGGAGCCTTGGCACATTGAATTCAAATTTCATAAATAACAATCGGAATATAATGGGGTGCAATAATAATAACAATAATAAAACGTCTCCGGACCCTGATCGAACACAATCCGCGGCGGTCATCTCCGGGACAACTTCTCTAGTGCCCCCAAAGAGCGAGAATCATTGTTTTTATCGCACTGGCCAAGATCAACCTTTGTCTCGATCGTGCCCCCAACCAACCATCACAGTCAGACGGGAGTTAGGTTCTCCCCCTGTCCCACTGTCCCCCTAGTGCAACTCTCGGCGTGGACCTTACCGGCACATGAAACGTTCGGGTCCATCAACCGATCGATGATCATGGGTAAGGTACCGTTCGTAAACCTATTCACTCCGATACGATGTGGTGTATCACTTAGTTTAGTTGCTCCGCTCCTCGTCCCGCTTCCAGCGCAGCGCGATTGTGTGTAGAGAAATATTTATGAACTTTATATTTTTGACATAATCGACGCATAATCAAAATTGTTTTGCTTTTTTCCTCCCTGTTCCTCTAGCTGGTCGTTGGCTGGTTGGCTTAGCTGAGAGTCGGTTCGCTCATTGTGTGATTTCGATTGTCTTTGATTGTATGCTCGGGGGGATCGGTGCGAAGCGCATTACTGGAATAAATTTGTGTTTGAAGGCGTTTAAGGGGCTTCCAGAGTGGTTTTGTAGACTCTCAGGCATGCTAACAGGTTAGTTCCATGAGGTTTCAGAACCATTTCAAGGCATTTCAATACGCCTGAGAAAGCTTCAGAAGAGTTTTTGGGAACTGCAGAGGTTCTCCGATCAGTTTCATGGGGTTTTGAGAGGGTTTCAGGAATTTCAATGCGTTTCAAGGTCAGTTTCGATGGGGTTTTAGAGGGATTTCAGAAACGGGCTCGGATCTGACCCAGTAGACTGACGTCACGACAGCAACGCTACCAGGATGTTCTCCCCAAGGCCACGTAATCGCTATAAGGGTCGGGAACGTAGCCCACTCCGACCCCTTGGCCCAACTTTTGCACATCGTCTAATCATTCCCCGAGTCCACGCGCCACGTCCACTTTAGCTCCAAGACGATGTGGGTGATATCCGATGAAATGGCATTCCAGTCAAACTTGTCATTACACATTACACCGCATCATGTAACACGGTACGGTACAGCTTATGGGTAGTACGCAGATCGCAAGAAATTTCTTGGTCTATCTCGATGTGTGGAAGGAATGGCAAGGAATCGCTCAAGAAATGAGGAAGCGCCGCTTTATTCCAGTTCCTAGTACAGAGCTGAAACGAAACGTCAAATCAAATGGGGCTTGCTGTGTTAAATTTCTTGACCATGTCAGTCACGGAAAAAGAATGCACTGAACGAAATTTACTTGAGCAATTCCGTTTGAAGTGCGTACCTTGCATTACCACGGTAGCTGTCGGTCCTTATCGTTGACGATCGTCACCCCCAAGTGTTTGATGGAACGTTTCCCAGTGATTGTAAACGCCTACACTGCTCACCGCTTACTGCTCCGACTTCTGATTGTTAACAACCATAATCTCTGTTTTGTGGTGAGCCAATTCAGTTTCCTTTAGATCATCAATAATTGATCAATTCCATTTCTTCGATCAATTCACCATAAACATCATATGTCGTTCTAAGTCGACCTGTGTCGCCAGTGACGCCAATGCAGGCCCATGCACAGAAGTGGCGCCAAGGGAGGGGTTTTCCCCAATTTTGGCAAAAGGAGGAGGGGCGCATAGTGTATGAAGCGTCGGTAATGGGGAGGGTTTAACCCCAAACCCTCCCCCCCCTGTGTTCCTTACATCCAGAATCACAGTGCACAGAAGCGAATCTCCCTCCTCTTACCCTGTAGCGCTACATCGGCCGTCTCTGTAACCGACAGAATAGTGTCAACGGTCAACATCCCCTTCCGGAAGCCGAACTAGTTGCTCGAGAGACTGTTTACACCCTCGCTGTGCGCCAACAGTCTGTTGAGGATGATCTTCTGGAGTACCTTCCCCACCGTGTGGATCAGGCATATTTGTCTATATGCTGATGGGTTTCCGGATGGTTTTGCCGTCTTTGACAATAGAGCCAGGATCTACCGCTTCTAAACATTTGGGAAAACTCCTCCGTCCAGGCATTTCTGCATAGCAGCCCTGAACATCCCGGGAGTAGCAATAGCTTCTTTTAAAGCCACGCTCGGAACTCCATCCGAACCTTGGCTAGCCTAAGGCGTATTCTGGAAAGAAACTTCCAGAACAGGGTGCTGATTTACGACACCGAGGAAGGACAAAAAACAATACAATGTCACCGCGGGGGTACCGCAAGGATCAATCTTGGGCCCGGTTCCGTGGAACGCGGCATACGACGGCGTATTGAGGCTAGCACTACCACCGGGAGTAAAGTTGGTTGGCTTTTCTGACGACATTACCCTGGTGGTATACGGTGAGTCGGTTGAAGAGATGGAATTGACGGCAGTGCATGCGATAGACATAGTGGAAGGCTGGATGAGGTCGAGGCAACTGACATTCGCACACCACAAGGCAGAGGTGGTGGTGGTGAACAAACGCAAGTCTGTACAACAGGCAGTGGTCACCACAGGCGGGTTGCTCGATCGAGTTGTGTCGCTCACTGAAGCTTTTTGGAGTCATGGTCGATGACAAGTTGAACTTCGGTAAACATGTGGAGTATGCTTGTAAAAGGGCGAGCGTGGCGTTTACGGCATTATCTAGGATGATGTCTAACAGTTCGGCAGTTGTCTCGAGTAAGCGAAAGCTGCTCGCGTCAGTAGCGATGTCTATACTACGGTATGACGCCGCTGCATGGTCGAATGCGCTCAAAGTGAATCGGAATGTAGAGAGACTAGAAAGCACACACAGGCTAATGTGACTTAGAGTGACCAGTGCACACCGGACCGTCTCGAAAGACGTGGTATGCGTGCTAGCGGGCATGAACTAATGCACAAACTGATAAGAAAAAGATGAACCAACTGACAGATCATATATAAGATCAGAATAGAAAGACACCAAATCGCAACAACTTATGAAAATTGCCGCTCAAACTTTATTTGACAATCAGTGTTTAACGGAAGAACAAAAAGACCATTATTTCATCACCTTATACAAGTGAGTTGCTGACGCAGTGGTAGGAGTTCGAGGTCTGATTCCCGGGGTTGTATGTTCGAGGCTGAAAGGTGTTTATTTTTTAATTAAAATGTGTTTTTTTTTAATTAAAATGTATCATCGTATTATAGAGCACAAAATCGTCGAGAAAAGTAGTCAGAACTGTGCATATGGCCTCCACTTTGGTACGCATATAGCAGTTTTGTGCTCCTTATGCGACTGAGTTGGTTCTTTTAGTGTAATAAATTTATGCCGTCTAAAATGTTTACTGGGGTCCGAGTACTAAGACTGTTCGGTCTTGATGACGAGCGCGTCGCCTTTCTCTCGCTTGACGCCTATTCTTTTACACCTTGGTTTGGCGTCCCTAGCTCCTTCTACCGGTCTTCTTCTTCTTCCGCTCGACCTTCGTCCAACGGGGGGTCCTCCCCTTGGTTCGCCCTACCTTGTGGTTGCTTAGGGGCTACCAACGGTCACAACCCCTTGTTCCCATCCTTCTGGGACGGGCCAGCCTTTTTAGGCCCACTCTTCCTAACTTTCTGGGACACCTGGCTGGGGTCAGACTTACCGGAATTACTGCCGACCTTCGGGGTAAGCATTCGCCTAGCCTTGCGGCCTTGCGGGCACCGCCAGACAGATTCTCACCTGACGGCTGCCGCGCCTACTTCTGCGAGTGCTTATCACGAGCAGTTGCATCCACCACACCTTTTGGACTACCTGCGAAAGCGAAGGCACCTTTACTTTCACCGGTTCCGCCGCTGCTACAGTCTTCACGAGTCTCACGTGACGCTGCTTGGCATTGCCCATCGACTTACGAAGTCGCAACAGGGCTGTTTTAAGGTCCTTGCAAAGGACGTAAAGTCGATGATTTTCCAGCTACTGCACAACGTTTACACAAAACACAAATCACAGTCCATTTATTTAAACCGTTATGTTTACAGACATTACTTATTTAAGTATAAAACGTTTACGGCTCTCCTTCCATGTTGCTGGCTGCTAGCCACGAGGACTCATGCTTGATTACCTATAGTGGTAGTGGTAGATCTTATTCAGGAAACGAGAACGATCCTTGCGATCGTATAAGATGCCGATAGGTATTGGGTCGGTTACGTCAAGCTCTCTCCTTTGTAGAGACTCTCGCAGATAACACAATCCTCATGTGGTGGTGTGAATGGGGGGAGAGGTTCCAGGATTGTATCCTAGGATGGACGATCTTTGTCTCGAACAGATGCATTTCAGTTGGCTGAGAGGATTTTCAGCGAGATTCAAGGACGTTACAGTGGTTTTCAGAAGATTTTTAGGGACGTTTCGGGGTGCTGCAGGACACTTCAAGGGAATCTGAATATCCTTGAAACCTCTTTCAGCGTCCTGTAGCCCTCCTGAAACCCTCCTAAAGCCCCGATACGTACTGAAACTCCCAAAAACGCCTCTGATACTCTCAGAAAACGTTAATAATAATTAATAAATTAAGTCCTTCAAATCTACAAGAATAACTTTCGCCATAAATAATAGTATTGCATAATCTGTTGAGATCCACGAAGATCTTGAAATCTCAAATATCATTAAGAGACACTACAGGAATATTCCAGGTCATCCAAACTACCCTGGAGTTCAGGACTACACTCGTAACAGTATCTATATCTGTTATACTGAGTAACGCTGCATAATCAACCGAAGTTACTGGAGCAATCTGCAGTCTACTAGCTTATTCCATTGCAACATTCAGGGTCGTCCAAACTGTTCCATAATGAAATCCTTCAAACCTACCTTATGTGCTTTCGCCATAAATAAGAGTATTGCATAATCTGCTGGGATCCGCGAAACTCTTGAAATCACAAATGTCAGAAATATTCCAGGTCAGCTAAACTACCTTGGAGTTCAGGACGTCAGGTCCACACTCGTAACAACATCCATATTTGCAATACTGTGTAACGTTGCTTATTTATCCGTGATTACTGGACCAATCTGAAGTCTACTTCTTTATTACAAACCTTTGGGACACTCAGGTTCGACCAAGCTGTTTTACAGTGAATTCCATCAAATCTACAAGAAAAACTAAATGTGTTTCCACCATTAATAATAGCATAGCATAATGTGCTGAGATCCGTGAAGCTCTTGAAATCTCAAATGTCATTTAGAGATACTATGGGAGTGTTCCAGGTCAGTCAAATTATCTTTGAATTCAAAACTATTGGTCTACACTCGTAGTATCAGCTATTTCTGGCATACTGAGTAACGTTTCATAATCAATCGTGGTGACTGGACCAATCTGAAGTCTACTATATATTATTATGAACTTTTGAGACATTAAGGGTTGTCCAAACTGTCCGGAAGTTTGACTGTTGATAGTAACAGTAGTTATTCTCACAATTAACTTTTAACTGTAATATGTAATCCCCCTGGCATTTCATGAGTAATTTCAAGATATTTCTGAGATATTCCAGATCAACAACACTATCTACTCTGGAGGCCATAGCTTCAGGTCTACGCTTGTGATGATAGCTTTTGCCACTACGTGCAGTAGTGTTACATAATCCAACATACTAAAGTAGTTAGAGGAACAATAAAGCTGACACAAATTTCGAATTTCTCTTATGTCTACTCAGGAACAGTTTGGATGTCGTAGGATATCCAGAAAAAATATTCTGCATAATATTCTGCCGTTTTTATGCTATTGACCACCAAAACTACAGAAAAACGTAGAAAAAACTCCATAATATCGCATGGAAAAATTGCGGCTTCAAAGGATTAAATGCTTCCAAAAACGTCTCTGAAACTTCATGAAGCAACCTGTAACGCCTCTTAAACTCTCTGAAAATCCTCTGAAACTTATCAAAATAGCATCAAGAACCCCCTTGGACCCACTGGAACTTCCTGTAATGCGAAATCCTCAAAAAATGTTCCTGAAACCCCCTGTAATGCCCCATAAACCCATTAAAAATTCTCCTAAACCTCATGAAATACCTGCTTCAAACCCCATGTAACGCGCCATCAACCCTCCGGAACTCCCTGAAATACTCCTGAAACTCCCTGTAACGCAGTATTCTCTATAATAAAGACAAATCAATCAAACCTTGTAACACCTTTAAATCCCGCTGAAAATCCCCCGTAAGTGCTTGAAATGTCCCCAGAAACCCCTTTCAAACGTAATGTTACTCCTCTGAAACTCTTCGGAAATGAAAATCCCCGTAACGCTTTCAAAACCTGCTAAAAATTCTTCAAAACTCTCCTGAATTGCTTCCTAAAGCCCACTAAGTTACCCTTGAACCCCTTGTACCGTCCCTGAAATCCTGGAAACCCGTGCAGCCTGTGGTATTCAGGAGTGTTAAAAGAGGTTTCAGCTACTTTTTATATGACTGTGTCAGAAGAACCTTTTAAGCACCATTGAATACTCATAAAACCCCCGTGTCCTTAAGGTCGATTGAGTTATAAGCAAAAATATCCCAAAATAGGACGCCTGCAGAAGTGATCCCGCACCATAATCTACGATTTATCTGATGATGTAGAGGTGACAAGCTCCTCATTACCACTCTTCAGCAGTTGAGCGTGATTGTCCTAGCTTTAAACTGGGGCGAGCAAGGCATCAATTTTGCATGAAAGATAGAAATTATTCAAAAATATCATTAGACGGGAAAATATCGTATTTTGAATTTACACGGTTTTAAGCATCGCTATTTTAAACATGTGTCTTGCAACGAACGCATATCACCCAGTTCTCCCCTGCGGGCGCTGGCGGTCGTACACTTTATACGAATTGATCAGATCAGCGTTCTCGTTGGCGCGGGATGACGTCGCGTCGGGATTGAAGATGGAATGAGTTGCGCGCTTTGATGTGCGATCGATTGGATTTCGACTTTTGTTTTCCCGTTAGCTCCAGACCCAGTGACATGGATGCACGAGGCTTGGGTAGGACCCCGTCCGTAAGAGATGGGGTAGGGAGATGCGTTCTTCTGTTTAGGTTCCGTCGTAGGTCGGTTGGTGTGAAACCCAGCGTGTGAGCTAGTCACGATCAGTTCCGAATAATCAGATCGTATGGCAATAGAGAGCTCACCAGATCAGTTATGTATCCCGGTGGAAGATTTCGATTATTTGATTAAAGTTTCGGTCGAAAATTTTGTTTACGATTCGTACCTTTCACAGTCATCCCGGGAAGCAACCAGGATTAATTGATACATCAATAAACAAATTCAATGCATTTATCCATCATTTACGATACCTTTCAACAACGGCGAGCACAGCAGAGACGGCAGACCACTCAGGCAGACTTCAAAAAGACTTCAAACAATTTCATCCCGCTCCGTTGCGCTTCGGCAGGCATTTCCATAAGTCGAGATCCAATCGGCACACACGGTCATCGGTTGGTCGGTCAGAGGACCTGGGACGTCGTCGCTCGGCTGCTGCTGCTGCTGTGCAATAAGCTGAAGCGCCGCCTTGTGCTGTCATCCTGTCAGCGTCGATTTGACCACAGTTGAAACTCAATCATCGGGATCCCGGATCTCCGACGCATCTCAACAACGCAACGTAACGCGTTTCGGCAGGGCAAACTACCGCCGCACAAAAACGCCGTCCAATGAGCCGATGGCGGGTGCAATTCTGATCTCGAACCTTTTTTCCGCGCCCGGCTCATATTTATTACCACCGTCATCCGAACGAAAGCATCTCGGCAAAAACGATCTCCACGGTGCATCCAACCCTGGACAGTCCCAGGGTACGACCGATGCGATTCTCTCTCCCCCGTGGGTGCTGATGATAACTATCGCCACCGGTCATATATCGACTCAAGAGTCAAGACTCAACGCAACGACCGAGACCGACTTTTGACAGGGCGGTTTTTATGGATCTTTTACACAAAAAGCGTCCATCCGATCTTCCGACTACCAAGCGAGCGTTGAAAGCGAAATGCACGGTTCTGGTGCACTCTCCCCATCAGTCAGTCAACTTGTCCGTCCGTCCATCCGGGCAACGGCGGCTGTCTGTTTGCGTTATTCTGCTCAATATTTTGTTGAAAACTTGATGAAATTCGATGATTATCACGGCTCAAATCTTTTCGGACATCGGCCTACGCCTTAAACGAGCTGGCACTCTGGCAGTGGCGGAGGAGCGTTGAGTTGGGCAAACATTGCACCGACTGGGCAGGAAGCTGCGAAAACCAGATGCATGGATCAAGATGAACGGTAGCTTGAAACTCGCTGGCTCAGCGGGATAAGGATCTACAGGGTCGTTTACGGTATTTCATTGACCCAATACTCAGGCAGAGGATGATTCATTCGAGCAGGAGCAGAGTTTAGGAAGACTCTCCACAAAAAGGGCTGAATGTATAGGATAGGCAAACATATAATGGGGGGGCAAACAAACTACAACTGTGATCCAAGCAAGACGAGGCTTGACGGTTCCGTTCTGAACCCGGGAAAACGAAGCAATGGAACATTGGTGAAAGGCCTTATAAACTCAGGGCTGCTCTTTCTTCCTACGGATAGGCTACACCTGAGGCTAGTTCAATTTTATCAACTTGACAATTTATTTGTGACGTCACAATAGGGGTCTTACTTGCATGCTTTCTTGGTGTTTTCTCACGGATCCGGAGTGGAACTGGTTGCGTTTGTAAAGGGGGGGGGGGCGTCCAGGTGTTCGGCCTTCAGAGATGGCGATGGTATCTCGACGAGCGATGGCGGTGGCTTACTCTCCGTGGCCGGAGACAATGGCGGAATAGTACTGGAGCCGACAATTATCGGACTGCCATATCGTCGGTATCAGCTTCGCCGGAAACCCTCCCGTTCGCCACGGGAAACTCTTTCATCGCCGCACTGTCGAGTAACTTGTTGAAAGATACAAAGAAAAAGGTCCCTTGACGTGGACCTGAACACTATGGATTAACACCCTACAACGTCACTCCTAACCTATAACTTTTCTGCACTATATTTACCTTTTTCTTGTAATAGTGGTTTTAACGTGTTCGTTGTTCTCGGTACTTGTTTGTTCTCTTGTTTGCTATTTTAACTTGTTTGTTTCTATCAATATAGTTACACATCAATTTTAGGTTAAGTTTAGGACATTAACACTACTAACCGTACTAACATATTTTGACGAATGATCACGACTGATAACTTTTACTAACATTTTTACCGATTAACACTTTTAACAATCCCTATAGTTTAAGAAAAGAAACAACACAGACTTAAAAAGAAATTTCACCAACAAGAACAATTATTACACAATTCTTACATTAACGTTTACTATTTACACGCGCGCGCACTACAACTTCTTAGGAGGATCACAATTTGTACAAAAGAGAAATTTCGGCATTCAAACAATTCCTTTATATAATGCCATTCAACATAAGAAGGCGAAATGGCCTCTATGCTACGTCGTTTTATGCTTGCCCATCCTGTTGTACGCAGCACCCTCTGTGGGCGAGCACAATATCAACAGGGCTGTGCTAGTTTTTTGCCCGAGCTCAAACTGCTCGAACTCTCTCGCATCTTGTCTGACCTGGCATGGCATCAATGATGAACACGCACTCACTCGCGATTCCTCGACCAGTGAGCGTGACTGTTCTTGATTGCCTTATGAAAAGGTCTTATTTCGGGAAAAAACTACTTGAGGTGAAGCCTTCAAGTTAAAATTGGAACCGAACGGTTACAAGCTGGGTCATTGTTTTACGGGCAGTTAAAAATGTAGCATGAGAGTCTTGTTGAATCTCACTTCAAGTTTGCATGGAAGGGTCAGAAATCTGCGAATGAAGCAATGAGCACAATTTAATAACAGCCGAGACTCTCAATACTTTACTGATCGAATTATGCAATGAAAGTCTGCGGTCTAGGAGACTAATTGCACATCCAATAGTGAACGTATACATTCATTTCTTATACTTCCCATTGAAAGGAAACACTCGTAACCTTTCAGGACACGCGCCATAAAACAGCCGAAACTACACCGCGCTCGTACTGTTTCCGACGAGCGAGGTTTTTTGGTAGTGTTGTACTTTTTACAACGGCGCGCGTCCTGAAGGGTTAAATTCCATTTTCTAGAAGAATCTAAAACATTTGTACCGGAAATTTTGAATGATGAGCGCATCCTTATGCTATCTCATCCTAATGTTGGCCGATTCTAGCTAATGTTTGACCGGTTCACTCCCATAGTTATAAATTAGGCAAACTTTAATCTTATAGTTTCATGGGAGTTCCAGAAGAGTTTAGGAGGACTTTCCGGGGGTTTGAGTTATGTTTCAGAGGAATTTCAAGGTATTTTAGTACATATCAGAAGGACTCCGGATATGTTTCCGGAGGATTTAGGAAGCGTTCAAGAAAGTTTTGGGAGGTAAGGTTTTGGGGTTTCAAAGCGCTTGAAGCTTTTCAGGGACTTTCAGGAGGGTTTAGAAGTGATTTCCGGGGGTTTAAGGAAGCTTCCAAGGTGCTTTCAGGGACGTTAAATTGAGGTATCAAGACGAACCAAGGCGTTTCAAGACGTTTTTCGGGATATAATGGGTTTCAATGGGTTTCAGAGGGAAATTGGAGCCTATCTGATTTTTATATGCATAAATTAAAACAGGACATCAAAAGATGTGCATAAAGTCAGTGATTTGAATGGAGGAGCTTAGTTCGTTGGAGCAGTTTTTGTTACTGGGGTCAAGAGGGGGCAAATATGGTTTCCAGCAGTTTCAGAAGAATATAACATCATGGATTTACTTGGGGTTTCCGGAGAATTTTAGGAGCCCAGGGCTCTAGAAGTGGTTTTAGATTTATTTTAGAGTTTTGGTTTTGAATCGTTTTAGGATTCAATAAGCTTCCTTAAAACGAGCCACATCAAAACCCTAGAACGTCCCTGAAAGTGCTTGAAAAGCCTCAGAAATAACTTGGAACACCCCTCGAACACCCCTAAAACCCTTGGAGCATGCCTGGAACCCTCTAGTATGTTTATCAAACTTCCTAAAATCACATCTGACTTCCCCTCCTTCTTCAACAAAGATTGCTTCTTAGCGTAGTGTTCTATGAAGACTTCCTCAATTCATGAGAGCTAACTCTGCCAATGACCGTGTTTTATGTGTATTTCGTTTGGAAGCCACGACGATTCTCTGCCTAAGGAAACCATGGCAACTATGAAAACATTATGAAAACTTCCAAGACTAACCGAGCATTGATCGATCGGTCGGTCATGCCTGATACCGACACGTTTACAGCTTGGCTATATGGGATGAAACTTCTTGAACTCTTTTAAACCGCATGAAACGCCCCTGAAGCCCCTGAAACTCCTGAAATCCACTTTAATCTCATAGAGTGCCCTTGAATGCCCTTAAATCAGGAAGGCCCATGGAACTCCCTTAACTCCACGGGAGCACTGCTAATATCTTCTGAACCCCCCTGCAACTCCTCTTAAATTTCATAAACGGCCCTGCAGCCCCCTGAGACCCACTGGTGCGCTCTTGACACCCCTTCAAACCCCTGTAGCGCCACAGAAACTCCGAAGGTACCCCCTGAAACCCCTTATGAATCTTCCTGAGACTCCCTGAAACGAACTTAAAAACCCCTGACATGCCTTGAAACCCTGGACCTACCTTGAACGAATCCCCTTAAACAACCCTGAATTATCCTGAAACTCTCAAAATGCCCCTGAAACCCCCTGAAGCTTCTTGATACGCAATTGGAATCTTCTGAAAACAAAAATAGGGTGAGATTTGAAATTATTTGTGTGCCATACACGCTGCTACGAGACAGCACAGACAACTCGAAAGAGACTGCAACGTGCAATCGGGTTGCGAGTTGCATATTTATTTTGCCGAGAGCTGAAGGTCTCTTATCTCTCGAGCTATACCGAAGGAAGGCGCTCTCTCTTGCTTGGCAGTGTGTTTGTCTCTGTGCTGGTGTCAGGAGTATTTCAGAAAAGATCCAGGGAACCATGGTAGCGAGGGATTACTGATGTATTTAAGTGGTATTTTTTGGGGGCTTCAAGAGCGTTCAGGGGGATTCAGAAGCGTTTCAGGGGGGAGTTTTAGGACCTTTTTCATCTCATTCAAGGGGTTTCAAGAATGTTTCAGGAAAGTTTTAGGGGGTTTCAAGATTATACAACAGATTTGAGGACGTTTCAAGATGTTCAAAGGTTGTTTTAGTAGCGTCGCACGTAGTTCAAGAGGGATCCTGAGATGTTTCAGGTCATTTCAAGGGGTTTGTGTATAAAATTTCTTAAAAAGTATTCATCAAGCTGTCACTTTGCCGCATGTGAGCCGCCAATCCTTGCCTGAAACGCCAATCCCCTGAAACTTTTTTTTTGGAACGCCCTTGAAACTTTCTCAAAAACCCTGAAACCTTCCAATACCCCCGGGAACACCCCTTAAACCACATGCAACACCTCTTAAGCCTCTTGAGGCCCATGGAAAATAACTGAATCTCCCTAAAACATCCTTGATCACAACTTGAACAGCCCGGATCACCCATGAAAAACCTCCTTAAATTCCTTGGCAGGCCATGGACGGTCAGTATTCTTTCAGCTGGTTGCACTAAAACCCCTGTGAACCCCTTTGAAACCTCTTGAGATTTTCTAGAATGTCATCCAAAGCTCTCCACAAACCCCAAGAACCCCTTTGCTTTGAAACCTCTTGAATCGTTCTGAAACGTGTTTTTGAAACGCTATAAATACCTCAAAAACCCTCTGTAACTCCGATGAATCTACGCTGAAGTTCGCCAGAAATCCTGTGAAGCTTTCCCGGAAACCAATCTGAAATGCCCTGAAGCCTCCTCAAATCTCAATAAAACGCCTTAAACGCGTTGAATCCGCTGTAGAACCACTTTGGGTCTTTCATGAAGCATTCCTGAAAATCTCTGATCCTATGGAAGGAAACCTTGGAAACGACCTTATTATTTTTTGTTTTTTTTTTTTCCTTTCTGCGCCTCCATACATGTATGAAAATAGCTTCTCAGTTAATTTGGAATTGCTTCCGTCCTTGGGGATATATGAAAATCGTCTAGGTGTTTTTGTTTTCTGAAACTTCACCAAAAATTGCTTTAGAAATTCTAGGGATTCATTGAAAAAAAAAACTAAGGAAAATTCCTTAGATCCAGAGATTTATTCAGAGTTTTCTTCAGGGATAACTTTAGAAATACTTTCAAAAGGGTAATTCTTCCAGTAGTTTCTTCAGAACTTTTGTTTAGCGGTACCTTCAGAAATTTATTCCACCAGAAATTTGTTCATGAATTGCTCTAGGGATATTATTGCGAATTGCCGCACGAATGTGTACAGACATTTTTCAAGATTTCATCCAAAGATTACTGCAGGAGTTCATACAGAGATACCTTCAGGATATCCTCCAGATATTCCTCTATGTATTTCTCCAGAAATTTATCCGGCATTTCCGCAAATCACAACTCCAAAAATTTCTCCATGGATATGTTAGAATTGTTATTCATTTTTTTTCCTACGATATTCTAGAGGAACTTCTTTAGAAATATCTGAAAAGTTGTTCATCGGATTTTTGCAGACGCTTATCAAGGCGTTTTCCTAGGCATTTTTTTAGGGATTTTTTTCAAAAGTTTGTTCATCCATAGATTGCTCCAGGCGCAATTTCAGAAAATTGTTCAAAAAAATTTTTTTTCGAAGGATTTCTCCAGGAATTTTCCTGATAGTTTCTCTATAAACTTTTCTACAAATTTCTCCAAGAGTTTTCTAAAGAGTTTCTCCAGTTAATTCTCCAGGAAGTTCTTCAAAAGTTTCTCCTGGGATTTCTCCAATAATTTTGTTTCGATTACTTCAGGCATTCCTTCTTCTTTTCGAAAATCCTTCAGAGATATATTCTTACCTTCAGAGACTTCTTCGAAATGAAAGGGATATTTTCAGAAATTCCAGCAAGTGAGTTCTTCAAAAGCTTTTCCATGGAATTTTTCAAAAAGTCATCTAAAGTTTCTTTAAAAAATCGATATTTTTCCCAAGAATTTCTCATTGTATATGTTGCGACCCCCCGGTCGGTGCGTCTCCACACAAGTCAAACGAATAAGGGTCAGCTGTGGTAACGTCAACGTGACATGTAGGTAGCCACCGAGCGATCCGCTCGTCGTTGATGAATTGCAGAAAAGATGAAAACAGAAGCTACATGGAATGTGATGTGCAGTGCATGCTAGCCAAATTATTAGAATTCGTTAATCTTATACTGTTATTATTAACATTAGTAGATCGAAAGTGAACTTATGTACTCGATTGAATAGTGTGCTGGTATGCTTTGAATTCGTGGGCCTCATACCTCAATTTGAACTTAAATCTAGTTTTTTTCTCTTAGATGACCTATAATTGAAATAGTACGGTGGTAAATCTAATCACAATTAGTTAATACTAAGTACTAAAACTACAGAACTACTACGTAAGTTGAACATTATTGGAAATTGAACTCCTAACATACTGAACAAGTTCTAATTGGACAGGTGGGCAGATCCCTTTGATGCTCTAGTCGTTGCGTCAGTACTTTAGCGAAAGTGGTCCAGGTAAATCTAATTGGAATGAGCCTAGAGATTTTTTAACTAGTAAGCTAATGAATTACAGAGCTAATTCCCGAATCATAAAAGTGGCCAGAAGGAGAAAAACCAAACCGAAATAAGAAAATTAACGTGAGTCCCACAACCTTTGTAATTTATGCCTGCCTAATCAATTTTTGCTATGTTACAGGATTTTTAAATACACCACTGCTATTAAAAACACGGAATTCTTACTTCTGACCGGTACTTCTGACCGCCACAGTATATGTACAAGGTTTCCTTGTGAAACTTTTTCAGTCATGTCTGTATAAATTCCTACAAGGACTTCTGCGGTTCTGTCAAAAATATGTCTTGAAATTTCCAGAGATTTTTCAGAAATTGTACAAAAATTACTGAAGAATTAATTAGGAAATCGGTGGAAATTTCTTATCAAATCCCTGGCGGATTGTCTCACGAAATCCCTTGAAAACTCCTGTTAACTTTTAAAAATTTCTAGAGGAAATTCTTGAACATTTTCTGGTACAATTCCTGGTCAAATTTTACGAAGCAATTTGTGAAGATTCTTCTGATGCAATTCCTGGTTCAATGTCTGTTATAATACTGAGGAGAATACCCGAAGACAATTCTTAAGGTATTTCTTTGATTCCTAGAAAAAAAAAACATCATAAGAGACTTTTAGAGGAACTCCACAAGTATTTCTAAGGATAAATGGCTCCAGATATTTCTGCTGGGATTCACGGAGAAATTCAAAACAATTAAACAAAAAAAATAAGTTATTGCAAACAAAGGTATTGGTGAAATTCTTCTCAATATCTCAATATGTTTCTGAGGGATCCCTGAGAATTTTCTGAATACATTTTTCAAGAGCTCTTGGAGATATCTCTGAAAAAAAAATCCCATAAAAAACTATTATGCAGATTCTGAAAGGATTTGGCCCCAAAATCCATGAACTACTACCGGGAGGAGTTTCTGACGAAAATCCTATGGGAACAAAAAAAAATCCTGGAGAAATGCATGTTCTATAATGAACTTCTCAAGGATTTTTTTTTGTTTTACAGGATTTCCTTCAGAATTTCCTTCCGGTACAACAAATCTTTTCAGAATCTGCTTTATAGTTTTTATGGGATTTTTTTTTTTCAGAGGTATCTGTAGAAATTAAAAATAAATTCAAATAAATCCTTTAGATAAAAAAAACCTCTGCATGTATTTATAGAAAAAAATATAATAAAAAAAAAACTTTTTGATAAACGCTTAGAAATAGATTTTGGAGGAATGTCTGCAGATACTGTTGAGAGAATCTTTGGAAAATCTGAAAGAATCACTGAAGCATTTTTTTTACTCGTGAATTTAAACTAATGCTAATTCTTGGAGAATACCTGGAAAGACTATTGGAGAAACCCCTGTAGAAACTTCTAGAAGAATCTCTCGAGAATTTTCTAACGGAATTAAGAAATAAATTTCGAAAAAAAATTCAGAACAAATATAAAAATACTTGATGGAACTTCTGGAGTTCCAGTCATACAAAAATTTCTGAAACAATTTCTGGAAAAAAAATGTGTTTCTAGAAAAAAAAAAAAAAATCTAGAGGAATTTCTGAAAAAAACATCTCCGAATATATGAGCAAAAAAAATCTTCTAGAATTGCATCTTTTGAAAAAGAAGAAACGTTTGAAGGAATTCGTGGAAATTTACTAGAAATTTATATTAAAAAATCATCGGAAGGAGTTTTGAAAGAATTCCTTCAGAAATGTTTGATGAAATATAGGAAGCAACACAAGCACGAACTGATGTAGATATTCCGAAGAATCCTTTAAAGAATTCCAGATTGAATTTCTGGAGGAACTGCTGAGGGAACCGGGGAAGGGGGGGGGGGGGGTGGGGGGGGGGGGGTTAGTTTCAAGATGAATCTTTTGAGAAGTGTCGTGAGAACTTTCTGAAAATTCCTGGAAATATTCCTGCAAAAATCTCTGGACGAATTCATCAAAAAAAAAAAAAATCAAAGAACTGTTTGGACAGGAATGCAATCTAAAATGGTATTTAGAGTAATATTCAAAGGAATTCTTTCTGAAGTTACTTTAGTAAATTTGCCGTAAAAAGATTTTGCCGTGAAAATTCCTGAAAAAAATGTAAATCCTGAAGGATAGGCATTTCTAGTGGCAATTCATACAGATTTTTATATATATTTAAAAAAGAATTCTTGCTACTCTCATAAAAGAAATATCAGCATAAATGTCCCTTTCGCGATAATTACAGAATATTATCGTTAATTAATGATACATGGAGAGGTTTCCCCGTAATAACTCGTAATTATGCGCAATAGTGAAGTCAATTCCTTGTATAGAGGGCGTAGAATTTGGAAAACTTGAGTAATCTGCTCTGATTTTACCACTGGTCCACTAGAACTCTACGGTAGTTTCCCTGAAATCCTTGTGGACCACACTGAAACCACTCTTCAACTCCCTGAAACCTGTAACGCTTTGCAACTATTTTGAAGCCTCTGTGAAGCTTTCTGAAACCCTCTTGAAACGCCTTGGAACTCCCGGAAATTTACCTGAAAGCCCTCATAAAGTTTCTGGTTGAAACCTTCTCAGAACATATAAAGCTTCACGCAAGTATGTTGCAGATAGTGAGCTGTGAGAATCTAAAATGATCTAAAATCCCTTTTGTCGCAAGGCGAAAAACAAATCAGATTTTTCTCAAACGTGTTTCTACTGTCACATGATAAACACTAATATACATTGTATCGAGCTGTCAACTCTGCGTAGTTCCAGATAATGCCTATTAGTAGATAATTCTCCAGCACAAAACCAACTAGAACAACAGAGAAACCAGAAACCCGATGCAACAAAATAATTGCGAGAAAACTCTCCCGCAAAACTGACAAGAAAAACCTGCCAAGCACCGAAGCGAATAAGATGATAACGAACGAGCAAACTTTCGCAGGTTTTCCTTCTGCCGCCACCGACTAACAAACTGCTATAAAGGTGCGGGCAATGCCCGTCGTGTGTAAAGGAACAAACGAGCGCACTTTTCCGCGTACGCACATTTCGTATGTGGGAAAGTTTCGCGTGGCGGTTCACCACTCGACCTGATCCAGAAGCCTGTTGCACGTTGCCTGCCCTGCCGTGTGGTTTGGATCCAGCCAGCGAGAGTGCAGTGTGATAACGCTTCACTGATACCGTCTGACTGGATTCGTACGGCCGGGCCGTAGAAACCTTTCTTCCCAGGAACAATGCGGAAGTCGGTTACTTCGTCAGCGCAATGCTATTCTTTGCTTGAACTTAGGGGTCCGTGGTAAATATCTTCTCGACAGGAGGCATAAAACGAAACCAGATCATAATACACAACTCCCCCCTACCGTATCGTACGTACCGCGGTCGGTCAGCAGCCAGCGTAGTAACAACAACTGATCCAGTTTGGCAGCTCCCGCATTGAACCCGAATCTTGGTGGATTCGCTGGGACGCTCTACGCTGCTGGGCTGGTCTGGGATGGTAATGGCCTGGAATGTTTGTCTCGTTCCGATCGCGGCGGCGGCGGCGGTCTACTCTGTAACAATGCAAAAACTGCCGCGATGGTCCACGTAAATCTCGAAGACGAACGCAACCGCTGCCACCACCAACAGCACCATCACCCTCGCCACCAAGGAGACGTCGGGCAATAATACAACCACGCAATGTCCCCGCTGCTGCCGCCGAGTCGGCGCAAGGTAGGGGAGACTGAGGAGACTTGATCCCTGGGGAGACTTGTTCCCCCCATATTTGCTCGGAATCAAAAACATTTTTCTTCTAGCATAATTTTTCCAAAACTACTCCTGGACAAACGACTATGTTTTGGCTATAAGTGATTCCGATTGTCCATTGCATTATTTTTTAACGGCTGATGGTTTGTTTTCAGTCCTCCAGAAATCTTTTAGGTGATTCCGAAAAATCTCAATATTGTGAAAATTGAACCAAATCGTGTCAAAATTTTACAGCACATAGTTTGAATAAAATACTTTCAAACTTATTTATCCAAATAAGCTGTTGTTAACACATTTGAATTAATTCAGCTTAGTATACACAACAGTGACATGGGGAGACTTGATCCCTCGAGGATTACACACACATTATACATGTGAAAAATAAAATTCTATTCGGATGCCTCTATTTATATGGAATTCTTGTCTATTCAACGATAAAATGTGTCAGATAATTATAACTTTAGTACAAACCAAGAAAAGGGGGATCAAGTCTCCCCATTTTAAAAATACGGCATATCCTTAAAAATTTAAGGAAATCTTACAATTTCAAACACTCCATATTCATCGAAAATACAAGAAAACTCGAAATGGAAATGAATAGGAAGACTCTGGTATTATTTTCCCTTTAAATAAACCATGTGCTCAAAGGGGGATCAAGTGTCACCCATTTTTGAAAAATGCATCATAAGACATGCCTTCATAAAAACACAGTTTTGAAAACTTTAACAATAATTTAAAGGCCTTCTGTTGTGTATTAACTTGCAATAGATGTTTACCTGCCATTTTTTACGGAAATCGGATCTAGTTTTGTGTTTTTCTTAAAGTTTCAGGTAAATTAAGAAAAAGGGATCAAGTCTCCCCAGTCTCCCCTATAGTCAGTCGGTAGCAATGCCGCGTTCTTGTGACTTCCTTGCTCACCCGCGCGTTGTCTCTTCAAATCGAACAACAATCGAATATCGCTCAGAATTTTAAATTAGTTTTTTTACTTCTGCGAGTCCTGATTGGTGTCCGTTTGTACGCACGAAGTGGCTTTTGTTGAGCTGTGATGATGCTCAGGCTGGGATGGTCATCCGAATGCACAAGACCTAAGCTTTGGTGTACGATAGAAGATGTCGGCCATGCAGTTTGGGTATTTTCAGTAAGGTTAAATAATGATTGAAACAAAGCCTAAACAATATTACATAATTGAGTTTGCACGTTATATACGTGTTTATAAGAAAATCGTCGTCGTTTTTTATGTGTAATTTAATGTTATGTTGGTTCGACTGTGATTGGAGATCAGAGATAGTTTCGGCTTTGCAGTCTTGTTTTAGTGGAACAAACTATTTAATTTTGTCCGACGTTTCGACACCGGGTTCGGCGTCTTTTTCAGGGAAACTGTAGTATTGATGTTTTATTTGGTGTAATTGTACAATTTTTGATGTTATGTTACTTACAAATTGATGTTGTTCTTTGTCTTAGGGTATGGTTGTTCTGTTACGGTCAGTATAAGGTTTTGGTCGGTACATGTCCTAAAAATGTCATATTGTGTTTGAATTACTAGTAAAGTTGTTAAGTTAAGCTTCTTACATATGGTTGGTCAACTGGTCAATATTTTAAAATTTAATTTTATAGTTTAGTCACTTTTAGTTTTGCTCACTCTGTTTTCGGGCACTATTGATTGTTAAGCTCTTATCATGGACAATGGCGTTTCTGATATAAAGATGAAATATTTCAAATTGGCAAAATCGTTATTGGGAAGGGGTGGTGTGGATTTTGTTTTTGATAGTGTGTAGGATTGATGCATATGTATTGTGCAAACCTTCTACGTCTGACCGCTTATTGACTGTATGTGAAGTGTTTACAATATGACACATCTCTATAAAGCTCAGACCTGAATATGATCTACATTCTTCTAATATTTGTGTGTTATCAAAGTTGAACCTATGATTGTGATCTATACAATGACTTATCAATGCTGTTTTTTCTCTGAGAGTGTCGATGTTGTTTGTAGTGTTAGTGTTACATAGCTCTTGCAGTCTATCTAGATTGTTTACATCTGATCGATGACCGTAACAGAACAACCATACCCTAAGACAAAGAACAACATCAATTTGTAAGTAACATAACATCAAAAATTGTACAATCACACTAAATAAAACATCAATACTACAGTTTCCCAGAAGAAGACGCTGAACCCGGTGTCGAAACGTCGGACAAAATTAAATAGTTTGTTCCACTAAAACAAGACTGCAAAGCCGAAACTATCTCTGATGTGTAATTTAACTTAAAGCTAATTCTGCACTTAAATCGACGTCGGTTAGAATTGGCATCAAGAATTCTAAATGGCTAAAACTTTCTGAATATCAGAGTATACTATTGATATTATTCCCATCATACACTCTGGGGTTCGTGGATATATATATCTCAAATTCACCGAGAGCACCCGCATTCTCGCCAATCTACTGAAGGACCACGGGTTCATCGTAGCGCTGCAGGAGGTGTGTTGAACAGGATCATACCATCTATCAGAGCTGCGGCAAAAAACGCGAGCTGGGCCCAGCTTTCATCGCGATGAGCGACATGAAGAAGTGCGTGTGGCCGATCGTCAAAAGGTGGAATTTCTGGAGGAAACAAAGCAGTAATCTCTAGAGAAATACCAGAGGAATTCCTGAAGAAATTCCCAGAGCAATTCATGGAGAAATTTCCAGAAGAACTCCTGGAGAAATTTTCAGAAGGTTTTCTGAAAAAAAAACAAAATACGGAAGACTTTCTGCAAAAATTCCCAGTGGATTTTTTTAAGAAAAACCCAAATTAATCCACCTAGTGGTGATAGTGCCTTTCTCGTCGAACATGTTCTCACAATCTTTCCGGCAACGTAAGTCAAAGTGTTTCTGAATCCGAATATTTTTATAGAAAATCAAGCATTTTTTCAGACATCTTTGAATTGACTTAAAACTTATTGATTGCACATAGTCCGACATTATGTTCAACGTATAAGCAGGGCTGAAAAATATCAGACTTCTCAGTTCACTGCTTGAGCATTTTGTTGAGCACCTTCACTAACACTGGAGGCTGATCAATATCAAGACGATACTAACAAGCTAAGCTATAACTCTTTACACAATCACAGATCACATTTTTTTTCTGAACATTTGGGCTGTATCTTATTGACCGTTAAAAACAAGAGCGATAGGTAGTGAGTATAGTGCGACGTCTGTTTGTATGTGGGTTTAATTTGTAAGATTTTGTTCTCTTACACATATTTATCGCATGCATTGGTTTTATTTACTTTCGTAGTTCCGGCGAAGCACCAAACGCTGGTTGTGCAACCCTACCGGTAGTCTATAATGTGGTGTGAGCCTATTTTCTAGTTAACCGTTCCTCGGGTTATTCAAAAAGCCGTGATGTAATATGTTGCATGATACATTTGGTTACTTTCGATGCGGTACCGGAACAGGTTCCGGAGCACACCGGGTCTCCCAAATATAGTCTGAGACTATTTCATTGCTAACGTTCATTAGGTTACCCAAAAAAAAACACGATTTGATTTATCTCATGCATGGGTGAGTATAGATCACTTTTACATTTCACCACTTTCAGTGGGACACCTAGAACTGATTTCGGGACACTACCGGTTGTCTAAAATATGGTCTGAGGCTATGTTCTCACGAATCGATCATCGTGTATTCAAAAAAGCTGCTATTTGATGTACTGTCAAACACTTATTTGTGCATTTCGCCAGTTCCGGCGAGACACTCGAAAGTGGTTCCGGTACACTACCGGTAGTCTTAAAGTGGCCTGAGACTTTTCTTGCTGACCGTTCTGCGCGTCATCTAAAAAGCCGATATTTAATGCGCGGTGTGCATGCGTTTGGTTCCGTTCTACATTTGACCACTTCCGGCGGAGCACCTGGAACCGGTTTCGGCACAGTATTGGTTTTCCAAAGTGTGGTCTATGATTGTTTCTCTTGTTAACCGTTCATCAGGTTACCAAAACAGCTATTTATGGGGTTGGTTCTCCTTTACATTTGACCACTTCCGATGGGGCACCCTTAATCGGTGAGGAATACTACCGGTTGTTCCAAATATGGCCGGAAACTTTTTTTGCCAAATCAAGATACCTAAAAATCCGCGATTTGATTTGTCACATGGGTTTGGTTCACTTTTTTGTTTGGCCATTTCCGGCGGGACACCCGGAACCGGTTCCGGATCACTACCAGTTCAGATACATATGGTCTGAGAATATTTTCCTGCTGACTGTTCATCAGGATATTAAAAAAGCCACTATTTGATATGTCGCATGTATGGGTTTGGTTAACTTTGAAACTTGGACACCTCTGGCGGGACATCTGGAACCGGTTTCGGAACACTACTGGTTCCGATATGTTCTGAGAATGCTTTCCTGCATACTGTTCATCAGGTTATCGAAAAAGCCGCGGTTTGATATGTCACATGTGTAACGCTCTTCTTACAACCAACGGACCGAGCGTTGCATTGCTTAGTCCCTAAAATATCGGAATGAAAAGTTTCTTTAATACCGACAAACGACTTACGCGCCACTCCAAAAGGAGGTCGTAGGCGGAGATTATTTCAGGGATGCCCGGCCTGAAACTCCCAATCTGTGGGCGAGTTATTCAAAACGTTTTCCAACCAATATCCGAACTAATTATTCTAAAACAAAAATATCATTCAAAAACCTTTATTAAAAATATTTGCAACGTAATTTACTCTCGTGGGAGGTCATATTTATTCTATAGCAAAATTAAAAAAAAAAACTATTTATTCGATTCGCGATTTTGAAATTAATTTCATGGATCGGTTCAAAACCTAACTTCTATTACATTGGTTTTGGTTTATGCCTAATTGAGCTCAATTTCGTTTCGAAACAGTGATCACTGACCTTTTTCTTGAAGACCCTTCACGTTTCAACGCCAAGCAGCTTCCCTCTATGACGAGACGGTCGACAAAGTCAGCATCGGCCTGGGTGGTTGTCCTGGCTATTCGACGAAAGCTTCGTTTGGTGTAACGCGCGCACGACTCTCGGACTCTCTCGCGCCGAGAGGTTAGAATCGGCCGACGTCTCTCACGCCGGTGACGGGAGAGGTTAGTTTCAGCCAGCGGCCGAGCAGAACCAGTTTCGAGTGGATTTTCTTGCGGGCGGTGGGTGGTATGTCGAAAGAGGCGGAGTGTAAGCTTCTCCGGCGCCAAGGAGTGCAGCAGTTATGCTTTGGCGGTTCGTAAACCACGTGTGTAATCTTCGACACAAGTTTGTACCACACCACAACTTAATAATCCGATTTAACCTTTTCCGCTCTCGAATTAGAGGCAATTGGTGCCCCGACCGGGCTCCCACGTTAATAGGAGAACCTATCATATGTTTGTAACACAATGAGTCTTACCTGGGCCTTCTTTTCTTCAACCTAATTAATCACTAGTGCCTTTTATAGTATAAGCATTCGAAGTACAATTGCTACTAAAGTGATAAGTAATTAGGTATACAATTTTAATACAACATTTAGGCACTTACTATTCTTTTTCTGTTCTGAAATTCACCATCAAATAATTTCAAATTAAAATTGTTCAAACTTCTTAAACTTTTCCGACACCGAACTATTCAATCCAAGCACTCCAACGAAAGTGATCTGATTTCAAAAATGGCTTTTCCTTTCAGGTCCCGTGACCTTGGATCCACCAATCAAATGTAATTGCGTTGTAAAATTTGCATTGCCTTTGAATGATGCAATCACGGCTTTTTGCGTCGTGGGAAATTAAGATTATGATTTTATCTTTTTCTCGCCTACACATTGGATATGCAATTCGAGCAGTAGGGATGGGAACACTGTTGGAAGGGTCGAGTAGCTTAAGTCGTGTATGGCTATTGTTTAATGTTGTATAATTAAAGGCGAATCATATTCGAATTATAGTATTTACAGGTTGTTGTAAAATAATCGTTACACATGCATGGTTTTAGTTCAATTTTATATTTGGCCACTTCCGGCGGGACACCCGGAACCGGTTCCGGAGCACAACCGGTTCAAATATGGTCTGAGAATATTTTCCTGCTTAGCTTTCATCAGGATGTCAAAAAAGCCACTATTTGATATGTCGCATGCATGGGTTTGGTTAACTTTTATACTTGGCCACCTCCAACGGGACATCTGGAACCGGTTCCGGAATACTACCGGTTCCGATATGGTCTGAGAATGTATTCCTTCTTAATGTTCATCAGGGTATCGAAAAAGCTGCGGTTTGATATGCCGCATGCATGGGTTTAGTGCACTTTTATATTTGGCCACTTCCGGTGGGACACCCGGAACCGGCTCCGGGACACTACCGGTTCAGATATGGTCTAAGACCATTTTTCTGCTTACCGTTCATCAAGTTATCGAAAATGCCGTAGTTTGATGTGTCGCATGGATGGGTTTGTAGCGTTTTCATATCTGGCCCCTTCCTGGGGTACCGGTCCGGAACACCTAAATGGCCATAACTCCGGAACGGCTGGACCGATCCGAACCATTTTCAATAGGAAACAATGGGACCACATTCCGCGTCGAACGAACCATCGGTCATTAAAATCGGTTGAGGTTTAGTTCAAAAAAGTGATGTGACCTTTTTTGTACACAGACATACATACACACATACACACACACATACACACATACACATACATACACACATACAGACATTTGCTCAATTCGTCGAACTGAGTTGATTGGTATATGTGATTCGACCCTCCGAGCTTTCTATCAAAAAGTCGTTTTTGGAGTGAACATATAGCCTTTCCAGTACACTTAGGGTACGAGAAAGGCAAAAAACATAAGTTTTCCTGAAGAAACTCCCGGAGGAATTCCTGAAAAAAATTCTGGAGGATTTACTGGACAATTTCTTGAAGAAATTTCCGAAGCAATTCCTGGCGGATTTTCTGAAGAAGTCCTTGAAGGAATTCCCGGAGACATTTCTGGAGAAACTCCTAGAAAAATTCTCGGAGAAATCCAGCCTGGAAAAATTCTTGAAAGAATTCCTAAGGAAAATCCCGGAGCAATTCATGGAGTGATTCCCGGAGGAACTCATGGAGGTCTCTCTCTCTCTTCTTGGCGTAACGTCCTCATTGGGACAAAGCCTGCTTCTCAGCTTAGTGTTCTATGAGCACTTCCACAGTTATTAACTGAGAGCTTCCTCTGCCAATGACCATTTTGCATGCGTATATCGTGTGGCAGGCACGAAGATACTCTATGCCCAAGGAAGTCAAGGAAATTTCCTTTACGAAAAGATCTTGGACCGACCGGGAATCGAACCCGTCACCCTCAGCATGGTCATGCTGAATACCCGTGCGTTTACCGCCTCGGCTATATGGGCCCTCATGGAGGTATTCCTGGGAAATTTCTCTGTGGAATTCCGGAGGAATTCCTGGAGAACTCCTGAAGAAATTCCCAGACGAATTCCTGGGGGAATTATCGAAAGGATTCCTTAAGGAATCTCCGCAGGAGTGCCTGATGTGGGTCCTAGAGGATCTCCTGAACAGATTTCCGGAAGGATTCCAAAAGACATTTCCAGAAGAATTCCTAGAGAAATTCCCGAAAAAATTCCTGGAAAAATTCCCGGAAGAGTTCCCGGAAGAAAAAACGGAGCAATATTGTGGGGTGACAAAATTTGTCTGCAGGGGGTCAAAGACGGTGTACCGAATAACCTAGCGAATAAATCACGAATCAATGACTCAACTATCAGACAGTTTTAAGCTTACTGAAGAACTTTGTTAAAAACGGGATCATTCTATCTTATCAGGATTCTGAGATATAGAAGTTTGAAGATTTTTTACCCTGGCGCCACCTAGCGAACGATTCGCGAACCAAAGACGCCATTGCCAGATCGTTCTTAGCCTGCTGAACAACTTTGCTGAAAACGGCACGCTTGTACCTCATTAGGGTATCGAGATATACGTGTTTGAAATTTTCAAACACAATGCGCCACCTAGCGGATAAATCCCAAACCAAAAACTTTACTATCAGATAGTTCTGAGCTTACTGAAGAATATTGCCGAAGACAGCATCATTCTATCTTATCAGGTTTCTGAGATATAAGGGTTTGAACATTTTTGACAGTTGCCAGTTCGTTCTTAACCTGCTGAACCAATTCGCCGAAAACACTATACTTCTACCTCATCGGGATCTTGAGATATACGTTGCGCAATGTATGTGGCCAATTTTGGTACCCCAAGACAATCCGGAATAACTCCGGAACCATGTGGACCAGGCACCCATGTCCCCGGCATCATAAACTAGGAGAGTTTTTCGGAAAGTTGTGAAAATTTCATCAAAATCCATCGAAAAACAAAATAGTTATGACCATTTTTGTGCTTTTTTGAAGGTGGAAAATGTACGTTGGCTGGATGAAGGTAAATAAAGGCATAACCTAAACTGTTACCATGACTGCCTGATTTTTTTTTTTAATCAGGGGCGTTACAACTCTCATTAGGTTTAAGGGTGCTTTAGGGGCGTTCCAAAGTGTTTCATGTTTTCATGGAGTTTCAGGCAGATTCAGGAGCGTTCTTGGAAGGTTCGAGGGGGCGTTTCAAGGGGTCACAGGGGTTCAAGGACAGACTTGTTAGAATCCCAAAATGGCCGCCCCTATGGCCGAGTCTCAGAGGGCTTCAGTGGCTTTTATGCAGATAAAGGAGTGTACCAGGTGTCATCAGAAAGTTTAGCCATTCCAGGTGTTTTCAGGGGCTTTCTAGAGCGTGTACCTAGCAGGGTCGTGCAATTTCGAAAGGAAAACATGACGTACGACGACTGTAGCAAATCGTTTCCCATGCGAACAGACTGCTGTGATGCTTCATCTCTCACCCAGCAACACACTCGTTCGTTGCTGCTACAGAAACAAGTGTGTATGAAACATGGGATGATACACTTGGATTTTCATTTCATTTATTAGTCATTGAAATACTTCAACATGCTAAAAACACTATTTAAACCACATTTTTAAATAGTGGTGCACGCAATAGAATGATAATTATGTTTTATGAAAGAGGATAACAAATTCGACCACTTAAATCCAATTAACCGGCGCCCGTAACCATTGAGAGACTAGCGCGTACCAGTGAGACACTAATGCTCTGACGGGTGCAGCACAAGCAATGCGACCGGGTGGGAGACTACCGAGTGCTACGATGAGTGGAAAAGTTTTTTTTAACGACCGAGTCATTAGAAAAATGTATGAAACACTTGAAGTGACTCATTCAAATGTTGCATGAAAGTGTATCATTGAAACGAAATTGCACGCCCCTGGTACCTAGGGTGTTCCAGACAGTTTCAGGATTTTTCTTCTTTCTCTTCCTCTTTGTGGCTCTACGATCCCATTGGAACTTGGCCTACCTTAGCATCGACTTAGTGTTCTTTGAGTTCTGCCACAGTAAATCATCGCGGTATAGTTTGCAGGCACTGTTCAAATGGGGCCCATATGTCAATTTATACTTTTTTTGTGACCACTTCAAAGCTGCTCAAGGGTCCAATGGACCCCAAGTATCCATTAGAGGATTGAGAAGGTTTCATGGGCAATTCAAGCTCTTTCAATGGTGTGTTACAAAGTGTCTCAAGGAGATTCAGGGATATCTCAGGAGTCTCAGGATGCTTGAAAAGCAGTTCATGCAGATAAGGGACATGTTCCAAGGGGCATCAGAAGATTTGTCATTTCAGGGGTTTTCAGGATATTCCAATTTCACGGAGTTCTGGGACACTCCAGGGTTATTCAATGGTTTTCATGGTTGTTCCAGGGATATTTCAAGTTATTCTAGAGGTTTTTACGGGTTTTTTAGTGCGTTTCTGATTTGAGAGGGGTCCCAGTGGGTATCTTCATGGAGTTTCTGGGGCTTTCCTGGGATTCCAAGAGGTTTAAGAGGCATTCCAGGGGTATCCCATGGAGTTTCAAGGGTTTCAAGGGACTTCATGAATGTTTCATGCGGTTTAATGGGAGATCCAGGGAATTTCAGGGGCTTCAAGAGGTCTCTGGGGTTCTAGTGGTGCTCCAAGAACTTCAGGAGCTTTCTAAGGGTGTTCCGTAGGGTCAGAGGATTTCATCTGGATTTCACCCGAGACCAGAACGACCTTGAAGTTTCAGGAGGTCTCGGCTGCTCCAGGGTCGTTCCATGCAGTTTAAGGAGAGTTCCAGAGGATTTCATTCCACATAGTCACAGCTGTTAAGGCGTCAGTATTCAGTACGCGTTTGATTCCCGGTCGGTCCATGATAGAAATCACCATGACTTTCTTGGGCATAGAGTATTTTCGTGCCTGCCACACGATATGCAAAATAATCATTGACAGAGGAAGCTCTTAGTTAGTAACTGTGGAAGTGCTCATAGAACACTAAACTGAGAAGAAGGCTATCCCCGTCATGCCAAGAATAAGAAGAGGAAGAATAATAAGAAGTAGAATAAGAAGAAGGAGAAGCAGATATCAGTAAATTTCAGGGAGTTTTAGGGGCATCCTCAAAGGCATTGGTACGCCTTGAATCCCTACTCAACCGTAGTGTGGCCAGCAAAAAAAAACACCCGTAGCATGCCGGCAGGGTATCCGGGTACCCACGAAAATGAAATGACCATGTCTTCGTAAATTTTTCACCGATTTTAATTTTTCTTGGGTCATTCAACTCACAAACTCATTATCTATCGATATATTGGTTAGACCTGTCCGATCACCGTGGGTGCCGGAAAATCTGCATATCCGGGTTTATGTTTTTATTCAAAACAATGTTCGGAATTTTCGGTAGGTTAGTGGCAATATCGGTATTAATCATCCTAAAATGGCTTCAGCATATAGTATCTGACCAGTCTTGAATCATAAAACGTGTTGACTTTGTAGCTGCGAACAATGTGGGATTTAATATGGTATAAGGACATGCTCCCGAAAATCGAAATTTCCCAAAAACTACAGTCAGAGATATGCCGATATTCCACGTAATAAAAAAAAAAAATCAGAAACCCCGCCACCTGCCCCTCCTCACTTGGAAATTCGGTCAACCCCATTAGTAGATATATAATCACGAGTTCTTAGACCTAGCAAGTTTCAACTTAGTATTCCCATCATAAAAATATCGAGATTTCAAATCGAAAAAGGTACCCGGGTACCCTGCTGCCCACATAAGGGTTAAACATACCTGCAACTAGCTTGAAAGCTTCCTGAAACCCCCCCAGAAACCACTTTCAAACCCCCATGAAACTACCTGAAACACTTGAAGCGCTTTGAAACCCCTCTGAATACCCCATAACACTTCCTTGAAGGTTCCCCGAAAACCACAGCAAAGGCCTTGTAAAATCCTCTAAAACGCCATGAAACTGTTCTAAAACATACCTGAAAGCCCATTCAAACCTCCCCGGAACCCCTGGGAAGCCCTCCGAAACTCTTCTTAAACCCCCACGATACTTAAAAATAAAAAATTGTCTAATTAAAATTTTGACAAATGCAGTGAACTATTCAAGATTTCAGGCGTGTTTTCCTTGGAGTTTCAGAGGAAAATTGCATCCTATTTTTTTAAACTTTATTCGTAATTTATTTGAACCTTCTTAATACCAGAATACCCCTGAAACTTTAAATTTCTGGAGATCCGTATGGAATCCTTCCATAAGTTCTTTATACAATTCCTACAGGAGTTCGTTGTTGAATTACTCTATTCTAAATGAGTTCTCGAAGAAGTTTTTTTTTTTGGTTTCCTTCAATATTTCCTTCAGGTATAAAATTTACCTTGTGGGAATCCAAAAATAAGCTGCTTAAGGCATTACCAAAGTAACTGGAAGAATCTCAGGATTAACTCCTGGATGAATTTCAGAAGTCATTTTTGGAAGAATCTCGGAAAGAATTCCCGGAGGAATATCGGGAAGAACACCTGGAGGAATCTGCGAACTCTTGGAGACTCCCGGAAGTAATCTTTGTAGGTATTCCGAGAGGATTTGCTGGAGAAAGTACTACTAAAAGAATCCCAGATAGATCCTTTAAAAAATCTCTGAAAAAAACTCCCAGTTGGATCCTAAAAAACTTAATACTGAATGAACCCCTCATAGCAACCGCGACAAGCAGTGCCCTATAGTGAACTTTTATGATATTTAAATCAACAAGCTGGATTCAAACCATGTTGTTTTATAGCTACACAGAAAAAAATATCCATGTAAAATTTAGCGAGAAAACATGCACATAAAGAGCATGCTAGAATTGGTGGACATTTACATGAGATATCATGTAAAAGTTCATTATGTAAAAGTACATTATGATCGTGTAAGTTTCCGCCAACCATCATGCACTCCAACCGGTTACACAACTGTTAGCGGAAACGTACACGATCATAATGTAATTTTACATGACATCTGATGTAAATGTGCACTAATTCTAGCATCCCCTTTATGTGCATGATTTCTCGCTGAATTTTACATCAGAATTTTCTTCTGTGTAGCGTAAAAAGCTAGATAGTTTTGTATTATCGTTAGTTTTTTTTTTCAGCAATTTTATCAAAAACTGTAGTTATAGTTTTCCTAAGGAAGTTATCAATGGATTTCCACTATATTTCATAGTATTTCTGCGTGAAACAGCTTTTCCATGAGCTTTTGTCAAATGTTTATTTCAGAATTTCATCGAAAATTCTTCTGCGAGATTACCAGAAATACGCCTAGAAATGCCTTAGAACTTATTTTAGGGGCTGTCCAGTGTCCACAAACCACGTGGTCATTTTTTTGGGACTTTTCAACACAACCCCCCCCCCCCCCGCGTGGTCATTAGTCCATACAAAAATTTTTATATTTGTTGATTTTCGACCGTCTTGATAATTTATGGGATTTTTTGGCGCTATATCGGTCTTCGGGTTTCTTTAAAAACAACCGGTTAGGTTAAAAGCCGACGTTTCGAATGTTTATTCATTCATCCTCAGGGCAAACTACAAATTTCACATTTAGTTACTTATTAACATATAACATACAGATTATACAAATTACTTACACCAAACAGTTATTTCTATGTCAAGTGGTTTTTGAACATGGATTTTGGAACGGCTGACAAAATTACACTGCAATATTTAAACAAAAATTCGGATATAGTGACTAAATTCATTTGAATGGGTCTAACATTTAACGTAGCACAAACTTACACAGCTTTCACCCGCGCACATCCAAACGGTTATGAATCAAAATGTTTCAAATGAGAGATATCAAAACCCATATGGAACGGACAAGGAGAGATAACAGAGAACATAAAACATAGAGAGTGAGATATTATCTATTATCGCCCTTCGTCCGCGATTGAGTGCAGGAAACCCGAATAAACTACATTCAAATTGCTCGTGTCGGTTCTGAAATTTACCGTTGTGTTGTCGCAAAAGATGTGACACATTTCGAGTATTTGAAGCGCATGCAGCCGGTTGTCCTGTTCTACGATCTTTGTTTTCGACAGATCGAAACGATGATCGTTCTCAATCGCATGTACCATTAAAGCCGTCTTTTTGAATTCTTCCTCCCTCTCATTCGCACTCTCATTCTCAAGGATGGAAATCTAGTGATCATGATCAGATTTCGAATGTGTCGCGGTCGAACGGCATCGCGCGATCATAGCAACAACGATAACATTCTGTCGTCAAGCATCATAACAAACTTCGGTCCGAGAAGAATGATTCGCTCGGCATGTGCGGGCGCGATGCGATCGTTATCATGAAGTCGAAATGATAAATTAGTGATTTCATTCACTTTTTGAGCATTCTTGGTGATTTAACTTCCAGATATGCTTATGCACGTATCATTTCGAATCATGAATGCGGCTTACGGGTGCATAAGTGGCAAACAATATGATGAATAAAATTTATCATGACTTGTAACATGATCCGATAACGGGTCATCACGCGATAAAGCGTGCATCAGATGCTTTAATTGTTCTGTGATATGAGCACGGTGTGAGGCGTCGGCATCATACTACTGCAAGAACAAGGCTATCTTGGATTATTCGTATCCTGTATCATTTATCGCTTGAAGTGATTTTCTGCCATCCTTGCTCATTCTGATCCACTCGAGGCGAATGAGAGGGAGGAAGAATTCAAAAAGACGGCTTTAATGGTACATGCGATTGAGAACGATCATCGTTTCGATCTGTCGAAAACAAAGATCGTAGAACAGGACAACCGGCTGCATGCGCTTCAAATACTCGAAATGTGTCACATCTTTTGCGACAACACAACGGTAAATTTCAGAACCGACACGAGCAATTTGAATGTAGTTTATTCGGGTTTCCTGCACTCAATCGCGGACGAAGGGCGATAATAGATAATATCTCACTCTCTATGTTTTATGTTCTCTGTTATCTCTCCTTGTCCGTTCCATATGGGTTTTGATATATCTCATTTGAAACATTTTGATTCATAACCGTTTGGATGTGCGCGGGTGAAAGCTGTGTAAGTTTGTGCTACGTTAAATGTTAGACCCATTCAAATGAATTTAGTCACTATGTCCGAATTTTTGTTTAAATATTGCAGTGTAATTTTGTCAGCCGTTCCAAAATCCATGTTCAAAAACCACTTGACATAGAAATAACTGTTTGGTGTAAGTAATTTGTATAATCTGTATGTTATATGATAATAAGTGACTAAATGTGAAATTTGTAGTTTGCCCTGAGGATGAATGAATAAACATTCGAAACGTCGGCTTTTAACCTAACCGGTTGTTTTTAAAGAAACCCGAAGACCGATATAGCGCCAAAAAATCCCATAAAAATTTTTATTTGTCCACACAAAATGGTCATTGGCCGAAACCCCCCCCCCCCCCCTCCTGACCACGTGGTGTATGGACAGCCCCTTACCTGAATTACACTAAATTGTTCAGTATCTCTCTAGAAAAATGTTGTAAATTCCACTCTCGAGCCATCACACACTGGGGCAGAACTGAAAATACATGGAAAAAACCTCTAGCTCGTCGAGATGTCGAGATACTCATTTGGTGTCTTCAGAGAAAATATTTCTATGGACATGGTCGATATTCTGAGCGATAGTGAATTTTTCTTACGTTATTCGCATAAAAGTCCTATAAGTCATTTTGGCCAAATTGCATTTTAGCGATATGGTTTCTTCGGCAAAGTTGTTTGACTATTTATGCTGAAAAAGTTTGCTGAAGACGTCAAATTTCCAAAGCCTACTATTCTTGAGATATTGACCGATTTATAAAATACCTACCTAAAATCGATTTTTTCATTAAAATACGTTTTTAAACAAATTTAATGTCTGTTTTCGAGTTATAATAATGAAAAATACTAAAATAAAACATATATCGAGGAAATTAGTTGAAAAAAATAAAATATGCATTGATTTTATATAGAAAGTTCCCGAAAAACACGCAAAATGTATATAGGACGTTCTTGCAGTCGGGCAAGTTCGGGCAAGTTTTTTCATCGGCAATCACCTAAAAAATACATTAGCTTTCATGTAAAAAAATTTCACAGACATGATATTTAATGATTTTTTCTAAATTGACTTCAAAGTTTACTGTTTTGGGTAAATTAGAACAAAATTTTTGTTCATAAAATACTACGTTTTAAGGTGCCAAGTGAACCATAAAAAGGATAGATACAATCTAGTAATAGATTTAGTTGTTTCTAATCTCCAAACAAATTGTAAAACACTAAAATGTCCCAAATGCCGCCAATAAAAGCATGCCTTGATTTTATCATTCGTTAATGATTTATTCACACGTAATGTATTTGCGTGATGATTCAATGACTGTTTTACAACACATCCAGATTTTGTAGAGATCTAGACATATGTTTGCTTCCTGTGATGGCCACTAATTTGAAAGACAGCTAAATAATAGAGGGATCAAATAACAAAGAATAGTTATTTACTGGTTTATTTCTGATGAATTGTTATTAATTTGGCGTAGTACGCAAAATATTTTAATATTTAGTACGTACGACTAGGTTAAAATAATTGAAAAGCTTTTCTACATTTTTCACTCACATGCTTTTGAGTTTTTAGATCATTGAATACATTTATTTATGCATATAACTCTCCATTTTTTTTTAAATATCTGTATTAAATAAGATAATAATCATACAATCAAAAAATATTCATGATGTGTGACTGTATAACGCATTGACGAATGATAAAACCAAAGCATACTTTCATTGGCGTTTGGGACATTTTAGTGTTTTACAATTTGTTTGGAGATTAGAAACAAGTAAATCTATGACTAGATGGTATCTATACTTTTCATGGTTCACTTGGCACCTTAAAACGTAGTATTTTATGAACAAAAATTTTGTACTAATTTACCCAAAACAGTAAACTTTGAACTCAATTTAGAAAAAATCATTAAATATCATGTCTGTGAAATTTTTTTACATGAAAGCTAATGTATTTTTTAGGTGATTGCCGATGAAAAAACTTGCCCGAACTTGCCCGACTGCAAGAACGTCCTATATACATTTTGCGTGTTTTTCGGGAACTTTCTATATAAAATCAATGCATATTTTATTTTTTTCAACTAATTTCCTCGATATATGTTTTATTTTAGTATATTTCATTATTATAACTCGAAAACGGACATTAAATTTGTTTAAAAACGTATTTTAATGAAAAAAATCGATTTTAGGTAGGTATTTTATAAATCGGTCAATATCTCAAGAATAGTAGGCTTTGGAAATTTGACGTCTTCAGCAAACTTTTTCAGCATAAATAGCCGAACAACTTTGCCGAAGAAACCATATCGCTAAAATGCAATTTGGCCAAAATAACTTATAGGACTTTTATGCGAATAACTTAAGAAAAATTCACTACCGCTCAGAATATCGACCATGTCCATAGAAATATTTTCTCTGAAGACACCAAATGAGTATCTCGACATCTCGACGAGCTAGAGGTTTTTTCCATGTATTTTCAATCCTGCCCCAGTGTGCATCAGTTTTGAATAAATCTGTGGGTTTTGATGCCATAAGCACGCTTGCGAAAAGCTTCCTCGACCCTGAATATTCTAATGCTGGATTTTGAAATAAATTTCACAAAGTACCCTTTTTTAAACATTGCTGTTTGTTATTTAAACTAGCTATGTCTTTAACTACCAGCTTAGGAAACTAAAAGTCTTAAACTGAATAATAACTGCCGCTGGAGAATGATGGCACGTTAATGTGTTGACACTGTATTATTCATCATCAAATGTAATGATGCCATGACCGCAGAGAGTAATTGTTGAAATATGCATGGAAAATTATTGTTAAAACCAATTTGAAGATCTAACACGATACGAAAATGACTATGTTTTAGAGATCATAGATATGTCAATTTAAAATATATTTAACGAATATAATCGACAACTTGAACAACAACAACACTAATTTGCACAAACATATCAAGTCCTCGTGAAAACTTAGTTTTAAATTCCGACCCCTCCCAGAAGAACAGTAACTCGCCACTCGCGTTAATTAGCCTCTTAAATCTTCAACACTGACAGCGATACAATCTTCACGGGCAATTGAAAGCTTCATTTTTTGCTGCCAACACTCCGTAGCCTGGGCTGCTCCACTATTCAACTGCCCTCTTCATCATCACCACCTTCCTTCCCCCTCCTCTCGTGGTGTTGCTGGTGGTTAACCATCGTCGTCGTCGTCATTCTGTTGTCGATCTTGTGATTTCGCACTCCCGTCGTGCGAGAACCAGACATCGCAACATCTCCTCCCTACCTCAAGCTCGAGGCGGAGTTCTCCGTCGTCACCCGGCCGGGTGACTGATTCGCACAGTGCGCGATGCTGCTATTTAAAATTCTCGTACTCATTAGATGGCCGTTTTCAACGCATCGCTCGATGATCGAGATCAACGACAAGGAGGACTTTCAGCAAGGTGGAGAAGCATAAAAACTTCCTCGATCAGAACGTGGCTTGCCTCCCCCCGCCCACGTTCGTCGTCTATCTATCGCTCTGCACCAGCAGTAGCAGGGATAGCCTCATTTCAACCTGTCGATCACCGATCGATCCGGCGACGATGGTTTGCGAGTTGACATCGCCTTCGTCGTCGTCGTCATCAGTCGTGATCCTCGGGGAGCGCCTTCGCAGTTTTCCGCGTCTAAATAATCGCTGCAACAACTCGATACAAATAAAACCTTATTTTTCTGCTGAATTTGAGCTGTGCACAATGGTTCAAGAGAAGGCAAGAATTGGTCAAAGCAGAGGATTGTTGCTAAGAATCCCACCGGAATTCCCCCAGGAATCTCTCGAGGATTCCACCAAGAATCTCTCCGAGGATTCCTCCAGGAATCTCTCCGAGGATTCCTCCAGGAACCTCTCCGAGGATTCCTCCAGGAACCTCTCCGAGGATTCCTCCAGGAATCTCTACGAGGATTCCTCCATGAATCTCTCCGAGGATTCCTCCAGGAATCTCTCCGAGGATTCCTCCAAGAATCTCTCCGAGGATTCCTCCTGGAATCTCTCCGAGGATTCCTCCAGGAATCTCTCGGAGGATTCCTCCAGGAATCTCTCCGAGGATTCCTCCAGGAATCTCTCCGAGGATTCCTCCAGGAATCTCTCCGAGGATTCCTCCAGGAATCTCTCCGAGGATTCCTCCAGGAATCTCTCCGAGGATTCCTCCAGGAATCTCTCCGAGGATTCCTCCAGGAATCTCTCCGAGGATTCCTCCAGGAATCTCTCCGAGGATTCCTCCAGGAATCTCTCCGAGGATTCCTCCAGGAATCTCTCCGAGAATTCCTCCAGGAATCTCTCCGAGGATTCCTCCAGGAATCTCTCCGAGGATTCCTCCAGGAATCTCTCCGAGGATTCCTCCAGGAATCTCTCCGAGGATTCCTCCAGGAATCTCTCCGAGGATTCCTCCAGGAATCTCTCCGAGGATTCCTCCAGGAATCTCTCCAAGGATTCCTCCAGGAATCTCTCCGAGGATTCCTCCAGGAATCTCTCCGAGGATTCCTCCAGGAATCTCTCCGAGGATTCCTCCAGGAATCTCTCCGAGGATTCCTCCAGGAATCTCTCCGAGGATTCCTCCAGGAATCTCTCCGAGGATTCCTCCAGGAATCTCTCCGAGGATTCCTCCAGGAATCTCTCCGAGGATTCCTCCAGGAATCTCTCCGAGGATTCCTCCAGGAATCTCTCCGAGGATTCCTCCAGGAATCTCTCCGAGGATTCCTCCAGGAATCTCTCCGAGGATTCCTCCAGGAATCTCTCCGAGGATTCTTCCAGGAATCTCTCCGAGGATTCCTCCAGGAATCTCTCCGAGGATTCCTCCAGGAATCTCTCCGAGGATTCCTCCAGGAATCTCTCCGAGGATTCCTCCAGGAATCTCTCCGAGAATTCCTCCAGGAATCTCTCCGAGGATTCCTCCAGGAATCTCTCCGAGGATTCCTCCAAGAATCTCTCCGAGGATTCCTCCAGGAATCTCTCCGAGGATTCCTCCAGGAATCTCTCCGAGGATTCCTCGAGGAATCTCTCCGAGGATTCCTCCAGGAATCTCTCCGAGGATTCCTCCAGGAATCTCTCCGAGGATTCCTCCAGGAATCTCTCCGAGGATTCCTCCAGGAATCTCTCCGAGGATTCCTCCAGGAATCTCTCCGAGGATTCCTCCAGGAATCTCTCCGAGGATTCCTCCAGGAATCTCTCCGAGGATTCCTCCAGGAATCTCTCCGAGGATTCCTCCAGGAATCTCTCCGAGGATTCCTCCAGGAATCTCTCCGAGGATTCCTCCAGGAATCTCTCCGAGGATTCCTCCAGGAATCTCTCCGAGGATTCCTCCAGGAATCTCTCCGAGGATTCCTCCAGGAATCTCTCCGAGGATTCCTCCAGGAATCTCTCCGAGGATTCCTCCAGGAATCTCTCCGAGGATTCCTCCAGGAATCTCTCCGAGGATTCCTCCAGGAATCTCTCCGAGGATTCCTCCAGGAATCTCTCCGAAGATTCCTCCAGGAATCTCTCCGAGGATTCCTCCAGGAATCTCTCCGAGGATTCCTCCAGAAATCTCTCCGATGATTCCTCCAGGAATCTCTCCGATGATTCCTCCAGGAATCTCTCCGATGATTCCTCCAGAAATCTCTCCGATGATTCCTCCAGAAATCTCTCCGATGATTCCCCCAGGAATCTCTCCACGAATTCCTCCAGGAATCTCTCCGAGGATTCCTCCAGGAATCTCTCCGAGGATTCCTCCAGGAATCTCTCCGAGGATTCCTCCAGGAATCTCTCCGAGGATTCCTCCAGGAATCTCTCCGAGGATTCCTCCAGGAATCTCTCCGAGGATTCCTCCAGGAATCTCTCCGAGGATTCCTCCAGGAATCTCTCCGAGGATTCCTCCAGGAATCTCTCCGAGGATTCCTCCAGGAATCTCTCCGAGGATTCCTCCAGGAATCTCTCCGAGGATTCCTCCAGGAATCTCTCCGAGGATTCCTCCAGGAATCTCTCCGAGGATTCCTCCAGGAATCTCTCCGAGGATTCCTCCAGGAATCTCTCCGAGGATTCCTCCAGGAATCTCTCCGATGATTCCTCCAGGAATCTCTCCGATGATTCCTCCAGGAATCTCTCCGATGATTCCTCCAGAAATCTCTCCGATGATTCCTCGATTCCTCCAGGAATCTCTCCGATGATTCCTCCAGAAATCTCTCCGATGATTCCTCCAGAAATCTCTCCGATGATTCCTCCAGAAATCTCTCCGATGATTCCCCCAGGAATCTCTCCACGAATTCCTCCAGGAATCTCTCCGAGGATTCCTCCAGGAATCTCTCCGAGGATTCCTCCAGGAATCTCTCCGAGGATTCCTCCAGGAATCTCTCCGGGGATTCCTCCAGGAATCTCTCCGAGGATTCCTCCAGGAATCTCTCCGAGGATTCCTTCAGGAATCTCTCCGAGGATTCCTTCAGGAATCTCTCCGAGGATTCCTCCAGGAATCTCTCCGAGGATTCCTCCAGGAATCTCTCCGAGGATTCCTCCAGGAATCTCTCCGAGGATTCCTCCAGGAATCTCTCCGAGGATTCCTCCAGGAATCTCTCCGAGGATTCCTCCAGGAATCTCTCCGAGGATTCCTCCAGGAATCTCTCCGAGGATTCCTCCAGGAATCTCTCCGAGGATTCCTCCAGGAATCTCTCCGAGGATTCCTCCAGGAATCTCTCCGAGGATTCCTCCAGGAATCTCTCCGAGGATTCCTCCAGGAATCTCTCCGAGGATTCCTCCAGGAATCTCTCCGAG